>NW_027666621.1:0-200759 GCF_963455335.1 Martes martes
ACCGCCTTCCCTCCGAGAGGCCAGCCTGAAGCCGAGCTGCCTTCCGCGGGCAGGCCTCCTTGGCGAAGGGAGAAAGCTGGGCCGCGGCAGGGTGGGGCGGAAGCCGCAGGAAGGCTGCCGGCCGGGCCTCAGGTGGGGGGGCCATCCTGGAAGGGGGCCCCCGACCCCCGGCCTCGGCGAAGCACGCGCGGGGACATCGGAAGCAGCTTCTGCTGGGACCGAGCGGCCGGACCCACCGCAGAGCAAACCCACTCGCTCCGAGGCTGCGGGAGGCCTTCTGGCGGCAGCCCCGCTTGGCGGAGCCGGGCGCCCGCGCGCAGTCGAGCCCACCGGAGCCGGCGTTCGGAGGGCACCGGGCTGCACACCCGGCTCGCGGGGAGGTCGGGAGGGCGACGCCGGCCTGCAGGCCCACCTCTCCGGGGGCCGCCCTGAGCAGGGAGGCCAGCCTGAAACGGACGGGCGAAGGGCCGAGCCCCTGCCATGGGACTGTTTCAGCGGGACGCCTTGGCCCAGCAAGCCCCACTCCGTCCCGGGAGGAGAGAAGCGGCTGTGACCCCCTAGAAGCACGGAGCAAGGCGCCCAGCCCTCGCCTCTGGCACGCGCTTCCCGGAGGGGGCTCTGTCAGCTCCCCCTTCCCCGAAAGCACCGCGCCTGCTCTCAGACGCGGAAAGCGATGCAAACACCCTGCCGGCTGGGGCCTCCACCCCAGGGAGCTGCGGGTGCCGCCAGCACCTCGGGGCCGACAGCGGCTTCGGGGAGTCCAGGCGGTCGCACGCCTGGGCCTGAAAACCGAGGGAGACAGCAGGTCCCTCCAGGCCGAGCCACGGTGCGCTGCGGGGGAGAACGTCCGCCCAGGGAAAGACGAGTGCGAAGAGGGAAGCGGGCAGGAGAGAGGAAGGGCGCGCTTCGTGAGGCCCGAGCGCCCGGGCCGTGGGGCCGGCTTCTCCCGGGCCGGCGCCTCGCGTCCTCCCCGGGGAAGCGGTGGGCTGACTCGCCGTGGGTGGGGACGCCGTAGGTCAAGCCCCTCGACCTCCCCGGGAGAGACAAGGCAGGGTGGAATGCCATCCCCGTCCACGTCCGCACACACGTCGCTGCACGGAGAAGGAGGCCTTCTCGGCGCGGAGCCTGTTCACCTCGAGCGAGCACCACCGCCTTCCCTCCGAGAGGCCAGCCTGAAGCCGAGCTGCCTTCCGCGGGCAGGCCTCCTTGGCGAAGGGAGAAAGCTGGGCCGCGGCAGGGTGGGGCGGAAGCCGCAGGAAGGCTGCCGGCCGGGCCTCAGGTGGGGGGGCCATCCTGGAAGGGGGCCCCCGACCCCGGCCTCGGCGAAGCACGCGCGGGGACATCGGAAGCAGCTTCTGCTGGGACCGAGCGGCCGGACCCACCGCAGAGCAAACCCACTCGCTCCGAGGCTGCGGGAGGCCTTCTGGCGGCAGCCCCGCTTGGCGGAGCCGGGCGCCCGCGCGCAGTCGAGCCCACCGGAGCCGGCGTTCGGAGGGCACCGGGCTGCACACCCGGCTCGCGGGGAGGTCGGGAGGGCGACGCCGGCCTGCAGGCCCACCTCTCCGGGGGCCGCCCTGAGCAGGGAGGCCAGCCTGAAACGGACGGGCGAAGGGCCGAGCCCCTGCCATGGGACTGTTTCAGCGGGACGCCTTGGCCCAGCAAGCCCCACTCCGTCCCGGGAGGAGAGAAGCGGCTGTGACCCCCTAGAAGCACGGAGCAAGGCGCCCAGCCCTCGCCTCTGGCACGCGCTTCCCGGAGGGGGCTCTGTCAGCTCCCCCTTCCCCGAAAGCACCGCGCCTGCTCTCAGACGCGGAAAGCGATGCAAACACCCTGCCGGCTGGGGCCTCCACCCCAGGGAGCTGCGGGTGCCGCCAGCACCTCGGGGCCGACAGCGGCTTCGGGGAGTCCAGGCGGTCGCACGCCTGGGCCTGAAAACCGAGGGAGACAGCAGGTCCCTCCAGGCCGAGCCACGGTGCGCTGCGGGGGAGAACGTCCGCCCAGGGAAAGACGAGTGCGAAGAGGGAAGCGGGCAGGAGAGAGGAAGGGCGCGCTTCGTGAGGCCCGAGCGCCCGGGCCGTGGGGCCGGCTTCTCCCGGGCCGGCGCCTCGCGTCCTCCCCGGGGAAGCGGTGGGCTGACTCGCCGTGGGTGGGGACGCCGTAGGTCAAGCCCCTCGACCTCCCCGGGAGAGACAAGGCAGGGTGGAATGCCATCCCCGTCCACGTCCGCACACACGTCGCTGCACGGAGAAGGAGGCCTTCTCGGCGCGGAGCCTGTTCACCTCGAGCGAGCACCACCGCCTTCCCTCCGAGAGGCCAGCCTGAAGCCGAGCTGCCTTCCGCGGGCAGGCCTCCTTGGCGAAGGGAGAAAGCTGGGCCGCGGCAGGGTGGGGCGGAAGCCGCAGGAAGGCTGCCGGCCGGGCCTCAGGTGGGGGGGCCATCCTGGAAGGGGGCCCCCGACCCCGGCCTCGGCGAAGCACGCGCGGGGACATCGGAAGCAGCTTCTGCTGGGACCGAGCGGCCGGACCCACCGCAGAGCAAACCCACTCGCTCCGAGGCTGCGGGAGGCCTTCTGGCGGCAGCCCCGCTTGGCGGAGCCGGGCGCCCGCGCGCAGTCGAGCCCACCGGAGCCGGCGTTCGGAGGGCACCGGGCTGCACACCCGGCTCGCGGGGAGGTCGGGAGGGCGACGCCGGCCTGCAGGCCCACCTCTCCGGGGGCCGCCCTGAGCAGGGAGGCCAGCCTGAAACGGACGGGCGAAGGGCCGAGCCCCTGCCATGGGACTGTTTCAGCGGGACGCCTTGGCCCAGCAAGCCCCACTCCGTCCCGGGAGGAGAGAAGCGGCTGTGACCCCCTAGAAGCACGGAGCAAGGCGCCCAGCCCTCGCCTCTGGCACGCGCTTCCCGGAGGGGGCTCTGTCAGCTCCCCCTTCCCCGAAAGCACCGCGCCTGCTCTCAGACGCGGAAAGCGATGCAAACACCCTGCCGGCTGGGGCCTCCACCCCAGGGAGCTGCGGGTGCCGCCAGCACCTCGGGGCCGACAGCGGCTTCGGGGAGTCCAGGCGGTCGCACGCCTGGGCCTGAAAACCGAGGGAGACAGCAGGTCCCTCCAGGCCGAGCCACGGTGCGCTGCGGGGGAGAACGTCCGCCCAGGGAAAGACGAGTGCGAAGAGGGAAGCGGGCAGGAGAGAGGAAGGGCGCGCTTCGTGAGGCCCGAGCGCCCGGGCCGTGGGGCCGGCTTCTCCCGGGCCGGCGCCTCGCGTCCTCCCCGGGGAAGCGGTGGGCTGACTCGCCGTGGGTGGGGACGCCGTAGGTCAAGCCCCTCGACCTCCCCGGGAGAGACAAGGCAGGGTGGAATGCCATCCCCGTCCACGTCCGCACACACGTCGCTGCACGGAGAAGGAGGCCTTCTCGGCGCGGAGCCTGTTCACCTCGAGCGAGCACCACCGCCTTCCCTCCGAGAGGCCAGCCTGAAGCCGAGCTGCCTTCCGCGGGCAGGCCTCCTTGGCGAAGGGAGAAAGCTGGGCCGCGGCAGGGTGGGGCGGAAGCCGCAGGAAGGCTGCCGGCCGGGCCTCAGGTGGGGGGGCCATCCTGGAAGGGGGCCCCCGACCCCGGCCTCGGCGAAGCACGCGCGGGGACATCGGAAGCAGCTTCTGCTGGGACCGAGCGGCCGGACCCACCGCAGAGCAAACCCACGCTCCGAGGCTGCGGGAGGCCTTCTGGCGGCAGCCCCGCTTGGCGGAGCCGGGCGCCCGCGCGCAGTCGAGCCCACCGGAGCCGGCGTTCGGAGGGCACCGGGCTGCACACCCGGCTCGCGGGGAGGTCGGGAGGGCGACGCCGGCCTGCAGGCCCACCTCTCCGGGGGCCGCCCTGAGCAGGGAGGCCAGCCTGAAACGGACGGGCGAAGGGCCGAGCCCCTGCCATGGGACTGTTTCAGCGGGACGCCTTGGCCCAGCAAGCCCCACTCCGTCCCGGGAGGAGAGAAGCGGCTGTGACCCCCTAGAAGCACGGAGCAAGGCGCCCAGCCCTCGCCTCTGGCACGCGCTTCCCGGAGGGGGCTCTGTCAGCTCCCCCTTCCCCGAAAGCACCGCGCCTGCTCTCAGACGCGGAAAGCGATGCAAACACCCTGCCGGCTGGGGGCCTCCACCCCAGGGAGCTGCGGGTGCCGCCAGCACCTCGGGGCCGACAGCGGCTTCGGGGAGTCCAGGCGGTCGCACGCCTGGGCCTGAAAACCGAGGGAGACAGCAGGTCCCTCCAGGCCGAGCCACGGTGCGCTGCGGGGGAGAACGTCCGCCCAGGGAAAGACGAGTGCGAAGAGGGAAGCGGGCAGGAGAGAGGAAGGGCGCGCTTCGTGAGGCCCGAGCGCCCGGGCCGTGGGGCCGGCTTCTCCCGGGCCGGCGCCTCGCGTCCTCCCCGGGGAAGCGGTGGGCTGACTCGCCGTGGGTGGGGACGCCGTAGGTCAAGCCCCTCGACCTCCCCGGGAGAGACAAGGCAGGGTGGAATGCCATCCCCGTCCACGTCCGCACACACGTCGCTGCACGGAGCAGGAGGCCTTCTCGGCGCGGAGCCTGTTCACCTCGAGCGAGCACCACCGCCTTCCCTCCGAGAGGCCAGCCTGAAGCCGAGCTGCCTTCCGCGGGCAGGCCTCCTTGGCGAAGGGAGAAAGCTGGGCCGCGGCAGGGTGGGGCGGAAGCCGCAGGAAGGCTGCCGGCCGGGCCTCAGGTGGGGGGGCCATCCTGGAAGGGGGCCCCCGACCCCGGCCTCGGCGAAGCACGCGCGGGGACATCGGAAGCAGCTTCTGCTGGGACCGAGCGGCCGGACCCACCGCAGAGCAAACCCACTCGCTCCGAGGCTGCGGGAGGCCTTCTGGCGGCAGCCCCGCTTGGCGGAGCCGGGCGCCCGCGCGCAGTCGAGCCCACCGGAGCCGGCGTTCGGAGGGCACCGGGCTGCACACCCGGCTCGCGGGGAGGTCGGGAGGGCGACGCCGGCCTGCAGGCCCACCTCTCCGGGGGCCGCCCTGAGCAGGGAGGCCAGCCTGAAACGGACGGGCGAAGGGCCGAGCCCCTGCCATGGGACTGTTTCAGCGGGACGCCTTGGCCCAGCAAGCCCCACTCCGTCCCGGGAGGAGAGAAGCGGCTGTGACCCCCTAGAAGCACGGAGCAAGGCGCCCAGCCCTCGCCTCTGGCACGCGCTTCCCGGAGGGGGCTCTGTCAGCTCCCCCTTCCCCGAAAGCACCGCGCCTGCTCTCAGACGCGGAAAGCGATGCAAACACCCTGCCGGCTGGGGCCTCCACCCCAGGGAGCTGCGGGTGCCGCCAGCACCTCGGGGCCGACAGCGGCTTCGGGGAGTCCAGGCGGTCGCACGCCTGGGCCTGAAAACCGAGGGAGACAGCAGGTCCCTCCAGGCCGAGCCACGGTGCGCTGCGGGGGAGAACGTCCGCCCAGGGAAAGACGAGTGCGAAGAGGGAAGCGGGCAGGAGAGAGGAAGGGCGCGCTTCGTGAGGCCCGAGCGCCCGGGCCGTGGGGCCGGCTTCTCCCGGGCCGGCGCCTCGCGTCCTCCCCGGGGAAGCGGTGGGCTGACTCGCCGTGGGTGGGGACGCCGTAGGTCAAGCCCCTCGACCTCCCCGGGAGAGACAAGGCAGGGTGGAATGCCATCCCCGTCCACGTCCGCACACACGTCGCTGCACGGAGAAGGAGGCCTTCTCGGCGCGGAGCCTGTTCACCTCGAGCGAGCACCACCGCCTTCCCTCCGAGAGGCCAGCCTGAAGCCGAGCTGCCTTCCGCGGGCAGGCCTCCTTGGCGAAGGGAGAAAGCTGGGCCGCGGCAGGGTGGGGCGGAAGCCGCAGGAAGGCTGCCGGCCGGGCCTCAGGTGGGGGGGCCATCCTGGAAGGGGGCCCCCGACCCCGGCCTCGGCGAAGCACGCGCGGGGACATCGGAAGCAGCTTCTGCTGGGACCGAGCGGCCGGACCCACCGCAGAGCAAACCCACTCGCTCCGAGGCTGCGGGAGGCCTTCTGGCGGCAGCCCCGCTTGGCGGAGCCGGGCGCCCGCGCGCAGTCGAGCCCACCGGAGCCGGCGTTCGGAGGGCACCGGGCTGCACACCCGGCTCGCGGGGAGGTCGGGAGGGCGACGCCGGCCTGCAGGCCCACCTCTCCGGGGGCCGCCCTGAGCAGGGAGGCCAGCCTGAAACGGACGGGCGAAGGGCCGAGCCCCTGCCATGGGACTGTTTCAGCGGGACGCCTTGGCCCAGCAAGCCCCACTCCGTCCCGGGAGGAGAGAAGCGGCTGTGACCCCCTAGAAGCACGGAGCAAGGCGCCCAGCCCTCGCCTCTGGCACGCGCTTCCCGGAGGGGGCTCTGTCAGCTCCCCCTTCCCCGAAAGCACCGCGCCTGCTCTCAGACGCGGAAAGCGATGCAAACACCCTGCCGGCTGGGGCCTCCACCCCAGGGAGCTGCGGGTGCCGCCAGCACCTCGGGGCCGACAGCGGCTTCGGGGAGTCCAGGCGGTCGCACGCCTGGGCCTGAAAACCGAGGGAGACAGCAGGTCCCTCCAGGCCGAGCCACGGTGCGCTGCGGGGGAGAACGTCCGCCCAGGGAAAGACGAGTGCGAAGAGGGAAGCGGGCAGGAGAGAGGAAGGGCGCGCTTCGTGAGGCCCGAGCGCCCGGGCCGTGGGGCCGGCTTCTCCCGGGCCGGCGCCTCGCGTCCTCCCCGGGGAAGCGGTGGGCTGACTCGCCGTGGGTGGGGACGCCGTAGGTCAAGCCCCTCGACCTCCCCGGGAGAGACAAGGCAGGGTGGAATGCCATCCCCGTCCACGTCCGCACACACGTCGCTGCACGGAGAAGGAGGCCTTCTCGGCGCGGAGCCTGTTCACCTCGAGCGAGCACCACCGCCTTCCCTCCGAGAGGCCAGCCTGAAGCCGAGCTGCCTTCCGCGGGCAGGCCTCCTTGGCGAAGGGAGAAAGCTGGGCCGCGGCAGGGTGGGGCGGAAGCCGCAGGAAGGCTGCCGGCCGGGCCTCAGGTGGGGGGGCCATCCTGGAAGGGGGCCCCCGACCCCGGCCTCGGCGAAGCACGCGCGGGGACATCGGAAGCAGCTTCTGCTGGGACCGAGCGGCCGGACCCACCGCAGAGCAAACCCACTCGCTCCGAGGCTGCGGGAGGCCTTCTGGCGGCAGCCCCGCTTGGCGGAGCCGGGCGCCCGCGCGCAGTCGAGCCCACCGGAGCCGGCGTTCGGAGGGCACCGGGCTGCACACCCGGCTCGCGGGGAGGTCGGGAGGGCGACGCCGGCCTGCAGGCCCACCTCTCCGGGGGCCGCCCTGAGCAGGGAGGCCAGCCTGAAACGGACGGGCGAAGGGCCGAGCCCCTGCCATGGGACTGTTTCAGCGGGACGCCTTGGCCCAGCAAGCCCCACTCCGTCCCGGGAGGAGAGAAGCGGCTGTGACCCCCTAGAAGCACGGAGCAAGGCGCCCAGCCCTCGCCTCTGGCACGCGCTTCCCGGAGGGGGCTCTGTCAGCTCCCCCTTCCCCGAAAGCACCGCGCCTGCTCTCAGACGCGGAAAGCGATGCAAACACCCTGCCGGCTGGGGCCTCCACCCCAGGGAGCTGCGGGTGCCGCCAGCACCTCGGGGCCGACAGCGGCTTCGGGGAGTCCAGGCGGTCGCACGCCTGGGCCTGAAAACCGAGGGAGACAGCAGGTCCCTCCAGGCCGAGCCACGGTGCGCTGCGGGGGAGAACGTCCGCCCAGGGAAAGACGAGTGCGAAGAGGGAAGCGGGCAGGAGAGAGGAAGGGCGCGCTTCGTGAGGCCCGAGCGCCCGGGCCGTGGGGCCGGCTTCTCCCGGGCCGGCGCCTCGCGTCCTCCCCGGGGAAGCGGTGGGCTGACTCGCCGTGGGTGGGGACGCCGTAGGTCAAGCCCCTCGACCTCCCCGGGAGAGACAAGGCAGGGTGGAATGCCATCCCCGTCCACGTCCGCACACACGTCGCTGCACGGAGAAGGAGGCCTTCTCGGCGCGGAGCCTGTTCACCTCGAGCGAGCACCACCGCCTTCCCTCCGAGAGGCCAGCCTGAAGCCGAGCTGCCTTCCGCGGGCAGGCCTCCTTGGCGAAGGGAGAAAGCTGGGCCGCGGCAGGGTGGGGCGGAAGCCGCAGGAAGGCTGCCGGCCGGGCCTCAGGTGGGGGGGCCATCCTGGAAGGGGGCCCCCGACCCCGGCCTCGGCGAAGCACGCGCGGGGACATCGGAAGCAGCTTCTGCTGGGACCGAGCGGCCGGACCCACCGCAGAGCAAACCCACTCGCTCCGAGGCTGCGGGAGGCCTTCTGGCGGCAGCCCCGCTTGGCGGAGCCGGGCGCCCGCGCGCAGTCGAGCCCACCGGAGCCGGCGTTCGGAGGGCACCGGGCTGCACACCCGGCTCGCGGGGAGGTCGGGAGGGCGACGCCGGCCTGCAGGCCCACCTCTCCGGGGGCCGCCCTGAGCAGGGAGGCCAGCCTGAAACGGACGGGCGAAGGGCCGAGCCCCTGCCATGGGACTGTTTCAGCGGGACGCCTTGGCCCAGCAAGCCCCACTCCGTCCCGGGAGGAGAGAAGCGGCTGTGACCCCCTAGAAGCACGGAGCAAGGCGCCCAGCCCTCGCCTCTGGCACGCGCTTCCCGGAGGGGGCTCTGTCAGCTCCCCCTTCCCCGAAAGCACCGCGCCTGCTCTCAGACGCGGAAAGCGATGCAAACACCCTGCCGGCTGGGGCCTCCACCCCAGGGAGCTGCGGGTGCCGCCAGCACCTCGGGGCCGACAGCGGCTTCGGGGAGTCCAGGCGGTCGCACGCCTGGGCCTGAAAACCGAGGGAGACAGCAGGTCCCTCCAGGCCGAGCCACGGTGCGCTGCGGGGGAGAACGTCCGCCCAGGGAAAGACGAGTGCGAAGAGGGAAGCGGGCAGGAGAGAGGAAGGGCGCGCTTCGTGAGGCCCGAGCGCCCGGGCCGTGGGGCCGGCTTCTCCCGGGCCGGCGCCTCGCGTCCTCCCCGGGGAAGCGGTGGGCTGACTCGCCGTGGGTGGGGACGCCGTGGGTCAAGCCCCTCGACCTCCCCGGGAGAGACAAGGCAGGGTGGAATGCCATCCCCGTCCACGTCCGCACACACGTCGCTGCACGGAGCAGGAGGCCTTCTCGGCGCGGAGCCTGTTCACCTCGAGCGAGCACCACCGCCTTCCCTCCGAGAGGCCAGCCTGAAGCCGAGCTGCCTTCCGCGGGCAGGCCTCCTTGGCGAAGGGAGAAAGCTGGGCCGCGGCAGGGTGGGGCGGAAGCCGCAGGAAGGCTGCCGGCCGGGCCTCAGGTGGGGGGGCCATCCTGGAAGGGGGCCCCCGACCCCGGCCTCGGCGAAGCACGCGCGGGGACATCGGAAGCAGCTTCTGCTGGGACCGAGCGGCCGGACCCACCGCAGAGCAAACCCACTCGCTCCGAGGCTGCGGGAGGCCTTCTGGCGGCAGCCCCGCTTGGCGGAGCCGGGCGCCCGCGCGCAGTCGAGCCCACCGGAGCCGGCGTTCGGAGGGCACCGGGCTGCACACCCGGCTCGCGGGGAGGTCGGGAGGGCGACGCCGGCCTGCAGGCCCACCTCTCCGGGGGCCGCCCTGAGCAGGGAGGCCAGCCTGAAACGGACGGGCGAAGGGCCGAGCCCCTGCCATGGGACTGTTTCAGCGGGACGCCTTGGCCCAGCAAGCCCCACTCCGTCCCGGGAGGAGAGAAGCGGCTGTGACCCCCTAGAAGCACGGAGCAAGGCGCCCAGCCCTCGCCTCTGGCACGCGCTTCCCGGAGGGGGCTCTGTCAGCTCCCCCTTCCCCGAAAGCACCGCGCCTGCTCTCAGATGCGGAAAGCGATGCAAACACCCTGCCGGCTGGGGCCTCCACCCCAGGGAGCTGC
Source organism: Martes martes (assembly GCF_963455335.1). Taxonomy (NCBI): domain Eukaryota; kingdom Metazoa; phylum Chordata; class Mammalia; order Carnivora; family Mustelidae; genus Martes; species Martes martes. The sequence continues at coordinate 9,885 of NW_027666621.1, forward strand.
GGGTGCCGCCAGCACCTCGGGGCCGACAGCGGCTTCGGGGAGTCCAGGCGGTCGCACGCCTGGGCCTGAAAACCGAGGGAGACAGCAGGTCCCTCCAGGCCGAGCCACGGTGCGCTGCGGGGGAGAACGTCCGCCCAGGGAAAGACGAGTGCGAAGAGGGAAGCGGGCAGGAGAGAGGAAGGGCGCGCTTCGTGAGGCCCGAGCGCCCGGGCCGTGGGGCCGGCTTCTCCCGGGCCGGCGCCTCGCGTCCTCCCCGGGGAAGCGGTGGGCTGACTCGCCGTGGGTGGGGACGCCGTGGGTCAAGCCCCTCGACCTCCCCGGGAGAGACAAGGCAGGGTGGAATGCCATCCCCGTCCACGTCCGCACACACGTCGCTGCACGGAGAAGGAGGCCTTCTCGGCGCGGAGCCTGTTCACCTCGAGCGAGCACCACCGCCTTCCCTCCGAGAGGCCAGCCTGAAGCCGAGCTGCCTTCCGCGGGCAGGCCTCCTTGGCGAAGGGAGAAAGCTGGGCCGCGGCAGGGTGGGGCGGAAGCCGCAGGAAGGCTGCCGGCCGGGCCTCAGGTGGGGGGGCCATCCTGGAAGGGGGCCCCCGACCCCGGCCTCGGCGAAGCACGCGCGGGGACATCGGAAGCAGCTTCTGCTGGGACCGAGCGGCCGGACCCACCGCAGAGCAAACCCACTCGCTCCGAGGCTGCGGGAGGCCTTCTGGCGGCAGCCCCGCTTGGCGGAGCCGGGCGCCCGCGCGCAGTCGAGCCCACCGGAGCCGGCGTTCGGAGGGCACCGGGCTGCACACCCGGCTCGCGGGGAGGTCGGGAGGGCGACGCCGGCCTGCAGGCCCACCTCTCCGGGGGCCGCCCTGAGCAGGGAGGCCAGCCTGAAACGGACGGGCGAAGGGCCGAGCCCCTGCCATGGGACTGTTTCAGCGGGACGCCTTGGCCCAGCAAGCCCCACTCCGTCCCGGGAGGAGAGAAGCGGCTGTGACCCCCTAGAAGCACGGAGCAAGGCGCCCAGCCCTCGCCTCTGGCACGCGCTTCCCGGAGGGGGCTCTGTCAGCTCCCCCTTCCCCGAAAGCACCGCGCCTGCTCTCAGACGCGGAAAGCGATGCAAACACCCTGCCGGCTGGGGCCTCCACCCCAGGGAGCTGCGGGTGCCGCCAGCACCTCGGGGCCGACAGCGGCTTCGGGGAGTCCAGGCGGTCGCACGCCTGGGCCTGAAAACCGAGGGAGACAGCAGGTCCCTCCAGGCCGAGCCACGGTGCGCTGCGGGGGAGAACGTCCGCCCAGGGAAAGACGAGTGCGAAGAGGGAAGCGGGCAGGAGAGAGGAAGGGCGCGCTTCGTGAGGCCCGAGCGCCCGGGCCGTGGGGCCGGCTTCTCCCGGGCCGGCGCCTCGCGTCCTCCCCGGGGAAGCGGTGGGCTGACTCGCCGTGGGTGGGGACGCCGTGGGTCAAGCCCCTCGACCTCCCCGGGAGAGACAAGGCAGGGTGGAATGCCATCCCCGTCCACGTCCGCACACACGTCGCTGCACGGAGCAGGAGGCCTTCTCGGCGCGGAGCCTGTTCACCTCGAGCGAGCACCACCGCCTTCCCTCCGAGAGGCCAGCCTGAAGCCGAGCTGCCTTCCGCGGGCAGGCCTCCTTGGCGAAGGGAGAAAGCTGGGCCGCGGCAGGGTGGGGCGGAAGCCGCAGGAAGGCTGCCGGCCGGGCCTCAGGTGGGGGGGCCATCCTGGAAGGGGGCCCCCGACCCCGGCCTCGGCGAAGCACGCGCGGGGACATCGGAAGCAGCTTCTGCTGGGACCGAGCGGCCGGACCCACCGCAGAGCAAACCCACTCGCTCCGAGGCTGCGGGAGGCCTTCTGGCGGCAGCCCCGCTTGGCGGAGCCGGGCGCCCGCGCGCAGTCGAGCCCACCGGAGCCGGCGTTCGGAGGGCACCGGGCTGCACACCCGGCTCGCGGGGAGGTCGGGAGGGCGACGCCGGCCTGCAGGCCCACCTCTCCGGGGGCCGCCCTGAGCAGGGAGGCCAGCCTGAAACGGACGGGCGAAGGGCCGAGCCCCTGCCATGGGACTGTTTCAGCGGGACGCCTTGGCCCAGCAAGCCCCACTCCGTCCCGGGAGGAGAGAAGCGGCTGTGACCCCCTAGAAGCACGGAGCAAGGCGCCCAGCCCTCGCCTCTGGCACGCGCTTCCCGGAGGGGGCTCTGTCAGCTCCCCCTTCCCCGAAAGCACCGCGCCTGCTCTCAGACGCGGAAAGCGATGCAAACACCCTGCCGGCTGGGGCCTCCACCCCAGGGAGCTGCGGGTGCCGCCAGCACCTCGGGGCCGACAGCGGCTTCGGGGAGTCCAGGCGGTCGCACGCCTGGGCCTGAAAACCGAGGGAGACAGCAGGTCCCTCCAGGCCGAGCCACGGTGCGCTGCGGGGGAGAACGTCCGCCCAGGGAAAGACGAGTGCGAAGAGGGAAGCGGGCAGGAGAGAGGAAGGGCGCGCTTCGTGAGGCCCGAGCGCCCGGGCCGTGGGGCCGGCTTCTCCCGGGCCGGCGCCTCGCGTCCTCCCCGGGGAAGCGGTGGGCTGACTCGCCGTGGGTGGGGACGCCGTGGGTCAAGCCCCTCGACCTCCCCGGGAGAGACAAGGCAGGGTGGAATGCCATCCCCGTCCACGTCCGCACACACGTCGCTGCACGGAGAAGGAGGCCTTCTCGGCGCGGAGCCTGTTCACCTCGAGCGAGCACCACCGCCTTCCCTCCGAGAGGCCAGCCTGAAGCCGAGCTGCCTTCCGCGGGCAGGCCTCCTTGGCGAAGGGAGAAAGCTGGGCCGCGGCAGGGTGGGGCGGAAGCCGCAGGAAGGCTGCCGGCCGGGCCTCAGGTGGGGGGGCCATCCTGGAAGGGGGCCCCCGACCCCGGCCTCGGCGAAGCACGCGCGGGGATATCGGAAGCAGCTTCTGCTGGGACCGAGCGGCCGGACCCACCGCAGAGCAAACCCACTCGCTCCGAGGCTGCGGGAGGCCTTCTGGCGGCAGCCCCGCTTGGCGGAGCCGGGCGCCCGCGCGCAGTCGAGCCCACCGGAGCCGGCGTTCGGAGGGCACCGGGCTGCACACCCGGCTCGCGGGGAGGTCGGGAGGGCGACGCCGGCCTGCAGGCCCACCTCTCCGGGGGCCGCCCTGAGCAGGGAGGCCAGCCTGAAACGGACGGGCGAAGGGCCGAGCCCCTGCCATGGGACTGTTTCAGCGGGACGCCTTGGCCCAGCAAGCCCCACTCCGTCCCGGGAGGAGAGAAGCGGCTGTGACCCCCTAGAAGCACGGAGCAAGGCGCCCAGCCCTCGCCTCTGGCACGCGCTTCCCGGAGGGGGCTCTGTCAGCTCCCCCTTCCCCGAAAGCACCGCGCCTGCTCTCAGACGCGGAAAGCGATGCAAACACCCTGCCGGCTGGGGCCTCCACCCCAGGGAGCTGCGGGTGCCGCCAGCACCTCGGGGCCGACAGCGGCTTCGGGGAGTCCAGGCGGTCGCACGCCTGGGCCTGAAAACCGAGGGAGACAGCAGGTCCCTCCAGGCCGAGCCACGGTGCGCTGCGGGGGAGAACGTCCGCCCAGGGAAAGACGAGTGCGAAGAGGGAAGCGGGCAGGAGAGAGGAAGGGCGCGCTTCGTGAGGCCCGAGCGCCCGGGCCGTGGGGCCGGCTTCTCCCGGGCCGGCGCCTCGCGTCCTCCCCGGGGAAGCGGTGGGCTGACTCGCCGTGGGTGGGGACGCCGTGGGTCAAGCCCCTCGACCTCCCCGGGAGAGACAAGGCAGGGTGGAATGCCATCCCCGTCCACGTCCGCACACACGTCGCTGCACGGAGAAGGAGGCCTTCTCGGCGCGGAGCCTGTTCACCTCGAGCGAGCACCACCGCCTTCCCTCCGAGAGGCCAGCCTGAAGCCGAGCTGCCTTCCGCGGGCAGGCCTCCTTGGCGAAGGGAGAAAGCTGGGCCGCGGCAGGGTGGGGCGGAAGCCGCAGGAAGGCTGCCGGCCGGGCCTCAGGTGGGGGGGCCATCCTGGAAGGGGGCCCCCGACCCCGGCCTCGGCGAAGCACGCGCGGGGACATCGGAAGCAGCTTCTGCTGGGACCGAGCGGCCGGACCCACCGCAGAGCAAACCCACTCGCTCCGAGGCTGCGGGAGGCCTTCTGGCGGCAGCCCCGCTTGGCGGAGCCGGGCGCCCGCGCGCAGTCGAGCCCACCGGAGCCGGCGTTCGGAGGGCACCGGGCTGCACACCCGGCTCGCGGGGAGGTCGGGAGGGCGACGCCGGCCTGCAGGCCCACCTCTCCGGGGGCCGCCCTGAGCAGGGAGGCCAGCCTGAAACGGACGGGCGAAGGGCCGAGCCCCTGCCATGGGACTGTTTCAGCGGGACGCCTTGGCCCAGCAAGCCCCACTCCGTCCCGGGAGGAGAGAAGCGGCTGTGACCCCCTAGAAGCACGGAGCAAGGCGCCCAGCCCTCGCCTCTGGCACGCGCTTCCCGGAGGGGGCTCTGTCAGCTCCCCCTTCCCCGAAAGCACCGCGCCTGCTCTCAGACGCGGAAAGCGATGCAAACACCCTGCCGGCTGGGGCCTCCACCCCAGGGAGCTGCGGGTGCCGCCAGCACCTCGGGGCCGACAGCGGCTTCGGGGAGTCCAGGCGGTCGCACGCCTGGGCCTGAAAACCGAGGGAGACAGCAGGTCCCTCCAGGCCGAGCCACGGTGCGCTGCGGGGGAGAACGTCCGCCCAGGGAAAGACGAGTGCGAAGAGGGAAGCGGGCAGGAGAGAGGAAGGGCGCGCTTCGTGAGGCCCGAGCGCCCGGGCCGTGGGGCCGGCTTCTCCCGGGCCGGCGCCTCGCGTCCTCCCCGGGGAAGCGGTGGGCTGACTCGCCGTGGGTGGGGACGCCGTAGGTCAAGCCCCTCGACCTCCCCGGGAGAGACAAGGCAGGGTGGAATGCCATCCCCGTCCACGTCCGCACACACGTCGCTGCACGGAGAAGGAGGCCTTCTCGGCGCGGAGCCTGTTCACCTCGAGCGAGCACCACCGCCTTCCCTCCGAGAGGCCAGCCTGAAGCCGAGCTGCCTTCCGCGGGCAGGCCTCCTTGGCGAAGGGAGAAAGCTGGGCCGCGGCAGGGTGGGGCGGAAGCCGCAGGAAGGCTGCCGGCCGGGCCTCAGGTGGGGGGGCCATCCTGGAAGGGGGCCCCCGACCCCGGCCTCGGCGAAGCACGCGCGGGGACATCGGAAGCAGCTTCTGCTGGGACCGAGCGGCCGGACCCACCGCAGAGCAAACCCACTCGCTCCGAGGCTGCGGGAGGCCTTCTGGCGGCAGCCCCGCTTGGCGGAGCCGGGCGCCCGCGCGCAGTCGAGCCCACCGGAGCCGGCGTTCGGAGGGCACCGGGCTGCACACCCGGCTCGCGGGGAGGTCGGGAGGGCGACGCCGGCCTGCAGGCCCACCTCTCCGGGGGCCGCCCTGAGCAGGGAGGCCAGCCTGAAACGGACGGGCGAAGGGCCGAGCCCCTGCCATGGGACTGTTTCAGCGGGACGCCTTGGCCCAGCAAGCCCCACTCCGTCCCGGGAGGAGAGAAGCGGCTGTGACGCCCTAGAAGCACGGAGCAAGGCGCCCAGCCCTCGCCTCTGGCACGCGCTTCCCGGAGGGGGCTCTGTCAGCTCCCCCTTCCCCGAAAGCACCGCGCCTGCTCTCAGACGCGGAAAGCGATGCAAACACCCTGCCGGCTGGGGCCTCCACCCCAGGGAGCTGCGGGTGCCGCCAGCACCTCGGGGCCGACAGCGGCTTCGGGGAGTCCAGGCGGTCGCACGCCTGGGCCTGAAAACCGAGGGAGACAGCAGGTCCCTCCAGGCCGAGCCACGGTGCGCTGCGGGGGAGAACGTCCGCCCAGGGAAAGACGAGTGCGAAGAGGGAAGCGGGCAGGAGAGAGGAAGGGCGCGCTTCGTGAGGCCCGAGCGCCCGGGCCGTGGGGCCGGCTTCTCCCGGGCCGGCGCCTCGCGTCCTCCCCGGGGAAGCGGTGGGCTGACTCGCCGTGGGTGGGGACGCCGTAGGTCAAGCCCCTCGACCTCCCCGGGAGAGACAAGGCAGGGTGGAATGCCATCCCCGTCCACGTCCGCACACACGTCGCTGCACGGAGCAGGAGGCCTTCTCGGCGCGGAGCCTGTTCACCTCGAGCGAGCACCACCGCCTTCCCTCCGAGAGGCCAGCCTGAAGCCGAGCTGCCTTCCGCGGGCAGGCCTCCTTGGCGAAGGGAGAAAGCTGGGCCGCGGCAGGGTGGGGCGGAAGCCGCAGGAAGGCTGCCGGCCGGGCCTCAGGTGGGGGGGCCATCCTGGAAGGGGGCCCCCGACCCCGGCCTCGGCGAAGCACGCGCGGGGACATCGGAAGCAGCTTCTGCTGGGACCGAGCGGCCGGACCCACCGCAGAGCAAACCCACTCGCTCCGAGGCTGCGGGAGGCCTTCTGGCGGCAGCCCCGCTTGGCGGAGCCGGGCGCCCGCGCGCAGTCGAGCCCACCGGAGCCGGCGTTCGGAGGGCACCGGGCTGCACACCCGGCTCGCGGGGAGGTCGGGAGGGCGACGCCGGCCTGCAGGCCCACCTCTCCGGGGGCCGCCCTGAGCAGGGAGGCCAGCCTGAAACGGACGGGCGAAGGGCCGAGCCCCTGCCATGGGACTGTTTCAGCGGGACGCCTTGGCCCAGCAAGCCCCACTCCGTCCCGGGAGGAGAGAAGCGGCTGTGACCCCCTAGAAGCACGGAGCAAGGCGCCCAGCCCTCGCCTCTGGCACGCGCTTCCCGGAGGGGGCTCTGTCAGCTCCCCCTTCCCCGAAAGCACCGCGCCTGCTCTCAGACGCGGAAAGCGATGCAAACACCCTGCCGGCTGGGGCCTCCACCCCAGGGAGCTGCGGGTGCCGCCAGCACCTCGGGGCCGACAGCGGCTTCGGGGAGTCCAGGCGGTCGCACGCCTGGGCCTGAAAACCGAGGGAGACAGCAGGTCCCTCCAGGCCGAGCCACGGTGCGCTGCGGGGGAGAACGTCCGCCCAGGGAAAGACGAGTGCGAAGAGGGAAGCGGGCAGGAGAGAGGAAGGGCGCGCTTCGTGAGGCCCGAGCGCCCGGGCCGTGGGGCCGGCTTCTCCCGGGCCGGCGCCTCGCGTCCTCCCCGGGGAAGCGGTGGGCTGACTCGCCGTGGGTGGGGACGCCGTAGGTCAAGCCCCTCGACCTCCCCGGGAGAGACAAGGCAGGGTGGAATGCCATCCCCGTCCACGTCCGCACACACGTCGCTGCACGGAGAAGGAGGCCTTCTCGGCGCGGAGCCTGTTCACCTCGAGCGAGCACCACCGCCTTCCCTCCGAGAGGCCAGCCTGAAGCCGAGCTGCCTTCCGCGGGCAGGCCTCCTTGGCGAAGGGAGAAAGCTGGGCCGCGGCAGGGTGGGGCGGAAGCCGCAGGAAGGCTGCCGGCCGGGCCTCAGGTGGGGGGGCCATCCTGGAAGGGGGCCCCCGACCCCGGCCTCGGCGAAGCACGCGCGGGGACATCGGAAGCAGCTTCTGCTGGGACCGAGCGGCCGGACCCACCGCAGAGCAAACCCACTCGCTCCGAGGCTGCGGGAGGCCTTCTGGCGGCAGCCCCGCTTGGCGGAGCCGGGCGCCCGCGCGCAGTCGAGCCCACCGGAGCCGGCGTTCGGAGGGCACCGGGCTGCACACCCGGCTCGCGGGGAGGTCGGGAGGGCGACGCCGGCCTGCAGGCCCACCTCTCCGGGGGCCGCCCTGAGCAGGGAGGCCAGCCTGAAACGGACGGGCGAAGGGCCGAGCCCCTGCCATGGGACTGTTTCAGCGGGACGCCTTGGCCCAGCAAGCCCCACTCCGTCCCGGGAGGAGAGAAGCGGCTGTGACCCCCTAGAAGCACGGAGCAAGGCGCCCAGCCCTCGCCTCTGGCACGCGCTTCCCGGAGGGGGCTCTGTCAGCTCCCCCTTCCCCGAAAGCACCGCGCCTGCTCTCAGACGCGGAAAGCGATGCAAACACCCTGCCGGCTGGGGCCTCCACCCCAGGGAGCTGCGGGTGCCGCCAGCACCTCGGGGCCGACAGCGGCTTCGGGGAGTCCAGGCGGTCGCACGCCTGGGCCTGAAAACCGAGGGAGACAGCAGGTCCCTCCAGGCCGAGCCACGGTGCGCTGCGGGGGAGAACGTCCGCCCAGGGAAAGACGAGTGCGAAGAGGGAAGCGGGCAGGAGAGAGGAAGGGCGCGCTTCGTGAGGCCCGAGCGCCCGGGCCGTGGGGCCGGCTTCTCCCGGGCCGGCGCCTCGCGTCCTCCCCGGGGAAGCGGTGGGCTGACTCGCCGTGGGTGGGGACGCCGTAGGTCAAGCCCCTCGACCTCCCCGGGAGAGACAAGGCAGGGTGGAATGCCATCCCCGTCCACGTCCGCACACACGTCGCTGCACGGAGAAGGAGGCCTTCTCGGCGCGGAGCCTGTTCACCTCGAGCGAGCACCACCGCCTTCCCTCCGAGAGGCCAGCCTGAAGCCGAGCTGCCTTCCGCGGGCAGGCCTCCTTGGCGAAGGGAGAAAGCTGGGCCGCGGCAGGGTGGGGCGGAAGCCGCAGGAAGGCTGCCGGCCGGGCCTCAGGTGGGGGGGCCATCCTGGAAGGGGGCCCCCGACCCCGGCCTCGGCGAAGCACGCGCGGGGACATCGGAAGCAGCTTCTGCTGGGACCGAGCGGCCGGACCCACCGCAGAGCAAACCCACTCGCTCCGAGGCTGCGGGAGGCCTTCTGGCGGCAGCCCCGCTTGGCGGAGCCGGGCGCCCGCGCGCAGTCGAGCCCACCGGAGCCGGCGTTCGGAGGGCACCGGGCTGCACACCCGGCTCGCGGGGAGGTCGGGAGGGCGACGCCGGCCTGCAGGCCCACCTCTCCGGGGGCCGCCCTGAGCAGGGAGGCCAGCCTGAAACGGACGGGCGAAGGGCCGAGCCCCTGCCATGGGACTGTTTCAGCGGGACGCCTTGGCCCAGCAAGCCCCACTCCGTCCCGGGAGGAGAGAAGCGGCTGTGACCCCCTAGAAGCACGGAGCAAGGCGCCCAGCCCTCGCCTCTGGCACGCGCTTCCCGGAGGGGGCTCTGTCAGCTCCCCCTTCCCCGAAAGCACCGCGCCTGCTCTCAGACGCGGAAAGCGATGCAAACACCCTGCCGGCTGGGGCCTCCACCCCAGGGAGCTGCGGGTGCCGCCAGCACCTCGGGGCCGACAGCGGCTTCGGGGAGTCCAGGCGGTCGCACGCCTGGGCCTGAAAACCGAGGGAGACAGCAGGTCCCTCCAGGCCGAGCCACGGTGCGCTGCGGGGGAGAACGTCCGCCCAGGGAAAGACGAGTGCGAAGAGGGAAGCGGGCAGGAGAGAGGAAGGGCGCGCTTCGTGAGGCCCGAGCGCCCGGGCCGTGGGGCCGGCTTCTCCCGGGCCGGCGCCTCGCGTCCTCCCCGGGGAAGCGGTGGGCTGACTCGCCGTGGGTGGGGACGCCGTAGGTCAAGCCCCTCGACCTCCCCGGGAGAGACAAGGCAGGGTGGAATGCCATCCCCGTCCACGTCCGCACACACGTCGCTGCACGGAGAAGGAGGCCTTCTCGGCGCGGAGCCTGTTCACCTCGAGCGAGCACCACCGCCTTCCCTCCGAGAGGCCAGCCTGAAGCCGAGCTGCCTTCCGCGGGCAGGCCTCCTTGGCGAAGGGAGAAAGCTGGGCCGCGGCAGGGTGGGGCGGAAGCCGCAGGAAGGCTGCCGGCCGGGCCTCAGGTGGGGGGGCCATCCTGGAAGGGGGCCCCCGACCCCGGCCTCGGCGAAGCACGCGCGGGGACATCGGAAGCAGCTTCTGCTGGGACCGAGCGGCCGGACCCACCGCAGAGCAAACCCACTCGCTCCGAGGCTGCGGGAGGCCTTCTGGCGGCAGCCCCGCTTGGCGGAGCCGGGCGCCCGCGCGCAGTCGAGCCCACCGGAGCCGGCGTTCGGAGGGCACCGGGCTGCACACCCGGCTCGCGGGGAGGTCGGGAGGGCGACGCCGGCCTGCAGGCCCACCTCTCCGGGGGCCGCCCTGAGCAGGGAGGCCAGCCTGAAACGGACGGGCGAAGGGCCGAGCCCCTGCCATGGGACTGTTTCAGCGGGACGCCTTGGCCCAGCAAGCCCCACTCCGTCCCGGGAGGAGAGAAGCGGCTGTGACCCCCTAGAAGCACGGAGCAAGGCGCCCAGCCCTCGCCTCTGGCACGCGCTTCCCGGAGGGGGCTCTGTCAGCTCCCCCTTCCCCGAAAGCACCGCGCCTGCTCTCAGACGCGGAAAGCGATGCAAACACCCTGCCGGCTGGGGCCTCCACCCCAGGGAGCTGCGGGTGCCGCCAGCACCTCGGGGCCGACAGCGGCTTCGGGGAGTCCAGGCGGTCGCACGCCTGGGCCTGAAAACCGAGGGAGACAGCAGGTCCCTCCAGGCCGAGCCACGGTGCGCTGCGGGGGAGAACGTCCGCCCAGGGAAAGACGAGTGCGAAGAGGGAAGCGGGCAGGAGAGAGGAAGGGCGCGCTTCGTGAGGCCCGAGCGCCCGGGCCGTGGGGCCGGCTTCTCCCGGGCCGGCGCCTCGCGTCCTCCCCGGGGAAGCGGTGGGCTGATTCGCCGTGGGTGGGGACGCCGTGGGTCAAGCCCCTCGACCTCCCCGGGAGAGACAAGGCAGGGTGGAATGCCATCCCCGTCCACGTCCGCACACACGTCGCTGCACGGAGCAGGAGGCCTTCTCGGCGCGGAGCCTGTTCACCTCGAGCGAGCACCACCGCCTTCCCTCCGAGAGGCCAGCCTGAAGCCGAGCTGCCTTCCGCGGGCAGGCCTCCTTGGCGAAGGGAGAAAGCTGGGCCGCGGCAGGGTGGGGCGGAAGCCGCAGGAAGGCTGCCGGCCGGGCCTCAGGTGGGGGGGCCATCCTGGAAGGGGGCCCCCGACCCCGGCCTCGGCGAAGCACGCGCGGGGACATCGGAAGCAGCTTCTGCTGGGACCGAGCGGCCGGACCCACCGCAGAGCAAACCCACTCGCTCCGAGGCTGCGGGAGGCCTTCTGGCGGCAGCCCCGCTTGGCGGAGCCGGGCGCCCGCGCGCAGTCGAGCCCACCGGAGCCGGCGTTCGGAGGGCACCGGGCTGCACACCCGGCTCGCGGGGAGGTCGGGAGGGCGACGCCGGCCTGCAGGCCCACCTCTCCGGGGGCCGCCCTGAGCAGGGAGGCCAGCCTGAAACGGACGGGCGAAGGGCCGAGCCCCTGCCATGGGACTGTTTCAGCGGGACGCCTTGGCCCAGCAAGCCCCACTCCGTCCCGGGAGGAGAGAAGCGGCTGTGACCCCCTAGAAGCACGGAGCAAGGCGCCCAGCCCTCGCCTCTGGCACGCGCTTCCCGGAGGGGGCTCTGTCAGCTCCCCCTTCCCCGAAAGCACCGCGCCTGCTCTCAGACGCGGAAAGCGATGCAAACACCCTGCCGGCTGGGGCCTCCACCCCAGGGAGCTGCGGGTGCCGCCAGCACCTCGGGGCCGACAGCGGCTTCGGGGAGTCCAGGCGGTCGCACGCCTGGGCCTGAAAACCGAGGGAGACAGCAGGTCCCTCCAGGCCGAGCCACGGTGCGCTGCGGGGGAGAACGTCCGCCCAGGGAAAGACGAGTGCGAAGAGGGAAGCGGGCAGGAGAGAGGAAGGGCGCGCTTCGTGAGGCCCGAGCGCCCGGGCCGTGGGGCCGGCTTCTCCCGGGCCGGCGCCTCGCGTCCTCCCCGGGGAAGCGGTGGGCTGACTCGCCGTGGGTGGGGACGCCGTAGGTCAAGCCCCTCGACCTCCCCGGGAGAGACAAGGCAGGGTGGAATGCCATCCCCGTCCACGTCCGCACACACGTCGCTGCACGGAGCAGGAGGCCTTCTCGGCGCGGAGCCTGTTCACCTCGAGCGAGCACCACCGCCTTCCCTCCGAGAGGCCAGCCTGAAGCCGAGCTGCCTTCCGCGGGCAGGCCTCCTTGGCGAAGGGAGAAAGCTGGGCCGCGGCAGGGTGGGGCGGAAGCCGCAGGAAGGCTGCCGGCCGGGCCTCAGGTGGGGGGGCCATCCTGGAAGGGGGCCCCCGACCCCGGCCTCGGCGAAGCACGCGCGGGGACATCGGAAGCAGCTTCTGCTGGGACCGAGCGGCCGGACCCACCGCAGAGCAAACCCACTCGCTCCGAGGCTGCGGGAGGCCTTCTGGCGGCAGCCCCGCTTGGCGGAGCCGGGCGCCCGCGCGCAGTCGAGCCCACCGGAGCCGGCGTTCGGAGGGCACCGGGCTGCACACCCGGCTCGCGGGGAGGTCGGGAGGGCGACGCCGGCCTGCAGGCCCACCTCTCCGGGGGCCGCCCTGAGCAGGGAGGCCAGCCTGAAACGGACGGGCGAAGGGCCGAGCCCCTGCCATGGGACTGTTTCAGCGGGACGCCTTGGCCCAGCAAGCCCCACTCCGTCCCGGGAGGAGAGAAGCGGCTGTGACCCCCTAGAAGCACGGAGCAAGGCGCCCAGCCCTCGCCTCTGGCACGCGCTTCCCGGAGGGGGCTCTGTCAGCTCCCCCTTCCCCGAAAGCACCGCGCCTGCTCTCAGACGCGGAAAGCGATGCAAACACCCTGCCGGCTGGGGCCTCCACCCCAGGGAGCTGCGGGTGCCGCCAGCACCTCGGGGCCGACAGCGGCTTCGGGGAGTCCAGGCGGTCGCACGCCTGGGCCTGAAAACCGAGGGAGACAGCAGGTCCCTCCAGGCCGAGCCACGGTGCGCTGCGGGGGAGAACGTCCGCCCAGGGAAAGACGAGTGCGAAGAGGGAAGCGGGCAGGAGAGAGGAAGGGCGCGCTTCGTGAGGCCCGAGCGCCCGGGCCGTGGGGCCGGCTTCTCCCGGGCCGGCGCCTCGCGTCCTCCCCGGGGAAGCGGTGGGCTGATTCGCCGTGGGTGGGGACGCCGTGGGTCAAGCCCCTCGACCTCCCCGGGAGAGACAAGGCAGGGTGGAATGCCATCCCCGTCCACGTCCGCACACACGTCGCTGCACGGAGCAGGAGGCCTTCTCGGCGCGGAGCCTGTTCACCTCGAGCGAGCACCACCGCCTTCCCTCCGAGAGGCCAGCCTGAAGCCGAGCTGCCTTCCGCGGGCAGGCCTCCTTGGCGAAGGGAGAAAGCTGGGCCGCGGCAGGGTGGGGCGGAAGCCGCAGGAAGGCTGCCGGCCGGGCCTCAGGTGGGGGGGCCATCCTGGAAGGGGGCCCCCGACCCCGGCCTCGGCGAAGCACGCGCGGGGACATCGGAAGCAGCTTCTGCTGGGACCGAGCGGCCGGACCCACCGCAGAGCAAACCCACTCGCTCCGAGGCTGCGGGAGGCCTTCTGGCGGCAGCCCCGCTTGGCGGAGCCGGGCGCCCGCGCGCAGTCGAGCCCACCGGAGCCGGCGTTCGGAGGGCACCGGGCTGCACACCCGGCTCGCGGGGAGGTCGGGAGGGCGACGCCGGCCTGCAGGCCCACCTCTCCGGGGGCCGCCCTGAGCAGGGAGGCCAGCCTGAAACGGACGGGCGAAGGGCCGAGCCCCTGCCATGGGACTGTTTCAGCGGGACGCCTTGGCCCAGCAAGCCCCACTCCGTCCCGGGAGGAGAGAAGCGGCTGTGACCCCCTAGAAGCACGGAGCAAGGCGCCCAGCCCTCGCCTCTGGCACGCGCTTCCCGGAGGGGGCTCTGTCAGCTCCCCCTTCCCCGAAAGCACCGCGCCTGCTCTCAGACGCGGAAAGCGATGCAAACACCCTGCCGGCTGGGGCCTCCACCCCAGGGAGCTGCGGGTGCCGCCAGCACCTCGGGGCCGACAGCGGCTTCGGGGAGTCCAGGCGGTCGCACGCCTGGGCCTGAAAACCGAGGGAGACAGCAGGTCCCTCCAGGCCGAGCCACGGTGCGCTGCGGGGGAGAACGTCCGCCCAGGGAAAGACGAGTGCGAAGAGGGAAGCGGGCAGGAGAGAGGAAGGGCGCGCTTCGTGAGGCCCGAGCGCCCGGGCCGTGGGGCCGGCTTCTCCCGGGCCGGCGCCTCGCGTCCTCCCCGGGGAAGCGGTGGGCTGACTCGCCGTGGGTGGGGACGCCGTAGGTCAAGCCCCTCGACCTCCCCGGGAGAGACAAGGCAGGGTGGAATGCCATCCCCGTCCACGTCCGCACACACGTCGCTGCACGGAGAAGGAGGCCTTCTCGGCGCGGAGCCTGTTCACCTCGAGCGAGCACCACCGCCTTCCCTCCGAGAGGCCAGCCTGAAGCCGAGCTGCCTTCCGCGGGCAGGCCTCCTTGGCGAAGGGAGAAAGCTGGGCCGCGGCAGGGTGGGGCGGAAGCCGCAGGAAGGCTGCCGGCCGGGCCTCAGGTGGGGGGGCCATCCTGGAAGGGGGCCCCCGACCCCGGCCTCGGCGAAGCACGCGCGGGGACATCGGAAGCAGCTTCTGCTGGGACCGAGCGGCCGGACCCACCGCAGAGCAAACCCACTCGCTCCGAGGCTGCGGGAGGCCTTCTGGCGGCAGCCCCGCTTGGCGGAGCCGGGCGCCCGCGCGCAGTCGAGCCCACCGGAGCCGGCGTTCGGAGGGCACCGGGCTGCACACCCGGCTCGCGGGGAGGTCGGGAGGGCGACGCCGGCCTGCAGGCCCACCTCTCCGGGGGCCGCCCTGAGCAGGGAGGCCAGCCTGAAACGGACGGGCGAAGGGCCGAGCCCCTGCCATGGGACTGTTTCAGCGGGACGCCTTGGCCCAGCAAGCCCCACTCCGTCCCGGGAGGAGAGAAGCGGCTGTGACCCCCTAGAAGCACGGAGCAAGGCGCCCAGCCCTCGCCTCTGGCACGCGCTTCCCGGAGGGGGCTCTGTCAGCTCCCCCTTCCCCGAAAGCACCGCGCCTGCTCTCAGACGCGGAAAGCGATGCAAACACCCTGCCGGCTGGGGCCTCCACCCCAGGGAGCTGCGGGTGCCGCCAGCACCTCGGGGCCGACAGCGGCTTCGGGGAGTCCAGGCGGTCGCACGCCTGGGCCTGAAAACCGAGGGAGACAGCAGGTCCCTCCAGGCCGAGCCACGGTGCGCTGCGGGGGAGAACGTCCGCCCAGGGAAAGACGAGTGCGAAGAGGGAAGCGGGCAGGAGAGAGGAAGGGCGCGCTTCGTGAGGCCCGAGCGCCCGGGCCGTGGGGCCGGCTTCTCCCGGGCCGGCGCCTCGCGTCCTCCCCGGGGAAGCGGTGGGCTGACTCGCCGTGGGTGGGGACGCCGTAGGTCAAGCCCCTCGACCTCCCCGGGAGAGACAAGGCAGGGTGGAATGCCATCCCCGTCCACGTCCGCACACACGTCGCTGCACGGAGCAGGAGGCCTTCTCGGCGCGGAGCCTGTTCACCTCGAGCGAGCACCACCGCCTTCCCTCCGAGAGGCCAGCCTGAAGCCGAGCTGCCTTCCGCGGGCAGGCCTCCTTGGCGAAGGGAGAAAGCTGGGCCGCGGCAGGGTGGGGCGGAAGCCGCAGGAAGGCTGCCGGCCGGGCCTCAGGTGGGGGGGCCATCCTGGAAGGGGGCCCCCGACCCCGGCCTCGGCGAAGCACGCGCGGGGACATCGGAAGCAGCTTCTGCTGGGACCGAGCGGCCGGACCCACCGCAGAGCAAACCCACTCGCTCCGAGGCTGCGGGAGGCCTTCTGGCGGCAGCCCCGCTTGGCGGAGCCGGGCGCCCGCGCGCAGTCGAGCCCACCGGAGCCGGCGTTCGGAGGGCACCGGGCTGCACACCCGGCTCGCGGGGAGGTCGGGAGGGCGACGCCGGCCTGCAGGCCCACCTCTCCGGGGGCCGCCCTGAGCAGGGAGGCCAGCCTGAAACGGACGGGCGAAGGGCCGAGCCCCTGCCATGGGACTGTTTCAGCGGGACGCCTTGGCCCAGCAAGCCCCACTCCGTCCCGGGAGGAGAGAAGCGGCTGTGACCCCCTAGAAGCACGGAGCAAGGCGCCCAGCCCTCGCCTCTGGCACGCGCTTCCCGGAGGGGGCTCTGTCAGCTCCCCCTTCCCCGAAAGCACCGCGCCTGCTCTCAGACGCGGAAAGCGATGCAAACACCCTGCCGGCTGGGGCCTCCACCCCAGGGAGCTGCGGGTGCCGCCAGCACCTCGGGGCCGACAGCGGCTTCGGGGAGTCCAGGCGGTCGCACGCCTGGGCCTGAAAACCGAGGGAGACAGCAGGTCCCTCCAGGCCGAGCCACGGTGCGCTGCGGGGGAGAACGTCCGCCCAGGGAAAGACGAGTGCGAAGAGGGAAGCGGGCAGGAGAGAGGAAGGGCGCGCTTCGTGAGGCCCGAGCGCCCGGGCCGTGGGGCCGGCTTCTCCCGGGCCGGCGCCTCGCGTCCTCCCCGGGGAAGCGGTGGGCTGACTCGCCGTGGGTGGGGACGCCGTAGGTCAAGCCCCTCGACCTCCCCGGGAGAGACAAGGCAGGGTGGAATGCCATCCCCGTCCACGTCCGCACACACGTCGCTGCACGGAGCAGGAGGCCTTCTCGGCGCGGAGCCTGTTCACCTCGAGCGAGCACCACCGCCTTCCCTCCGAGAGGCCAGCCTGAAGCCGAGCTGCCTTCCGCGGGCAGGCCTCCTTGGCGAAGGGAGAAAGCTGGGCCGCGGCAGGGTGGGGCGGAAGCCGCAGGAAGGCTGCCGGCCGGGCCTCAGGTGGGGGGGCCATCCTGGAAGGGGGCCCCCGACCCCGGCCTCGGCGAAGCACGCGCGGGGACATCGGAAGCAGCTTCTGCTGGGACCGAGCGGCCGGACCCACCGCAGAGCAAACCCACTCGCTCCGAGGCTGCGGGAGGCCTTCTGGCGGCAGCCCCGCTTGGCGGAGCCGGGCGCCCGCGCGCAGTCGAGCCCACCGGAGCCGGCGTTCGGAGGGCACCGGGCTGCACACCCGGCTCGCGGGGAGGTCGGGAGGGCGACGCCGGCCTGCAGGCCCACCTCTCCGGGGGCCGCCCTGAGCAGGGAGGCCAGCCTGAAACGGACGGGCGAAGGGCCGAGCCCCTGCCATGGGACTGTTTCAGCGGGACGCCTTGGCCCAGCAAGCCCCACTCCGTCCCGGGAGGAGAGAAGCGGCTGTGACCCCCTAGAAGCACGGAGCAAGGCGCCCAGCCCTCGCCTCTGGCACGCGCTTCCCGGAGGGGGCTCTGTCAGCTCCCCCTTCCCCGAAAGCACCGCGCCTGCTCTCAGACGCGGAAAGCGATGCAAACACCCTGCCGGCTGGGGCCTCCACCCCAGGGAGCTGCGGGTGCCGCCAGCACCTCGGGGCCGACAGCGGCTTCGGGGAGTCCAGGCGGTCGCACGCCTGGGCCTGAAAACCGAGGGAGACAGCAGGTCCCTCCAGGCCGAGCCACGGTGCGCTGCGGGGGAGAACGTCCGCCCAGGGAAAGACGAGTGCGAAGAGGGAAGCGGGCAGGAGAGAGGAAGGGCGCGCTTCGTGAGGCCCGAGCGCCCGGGCCGTGGGGCCGGCTTCTCCCGGGCCGGCGCCTCGCGTCCTCCCCGGGGAAGCGGTGGGCTGACTCGCCGTGGGTGGGGACGCCGTAGGTCAAGCCCCTCGACCTCCCCGGGAGAGACAAGGCAGGGTGGAATGCCATCCCCGTCCACGTCCGCACACACGTCGCTGCACGGAGAAGGAGGCCTTCTCGGCGCGGAGCCTGTTCACCTCGAGCGAGCACCACCGCCTTCCCTCCGAGAGGCCAGCCTGAAGCCGAGCTGCCTTCCGCGGGCAGGCCTCCTTGGCGAAGGGAGAAAGCTGGGCCGCGGCAGGGTGGGGCGGAAGCCGCAGGAAGGCTGCCGGCCGGGCCTCAGGTGGGGGGGCCATCCTGGAAGGGGGCCCCCGACCCCGGCCTCGGCGAAGCACGCGCGGGGACATCGGAAGCAGCTTCTGCTGGGACCGAGCGGCCGGACCCACCGCAGAGCAAACCCACTCGCTCCGAGGCTGCGGGAGGCCTTCTGGCGGCAGCCCCGCTTGGCGGAGCCGGGCGCCCGCGCGCAGTCGAGCCCACCGGAGCCGGCGTTCGGAGGGCACCGGGCTGCACACCCGGCTCGCGGGGAGGTCGGGAGGGCGACGCCGGCCTGCAGGCCCACCTCTCCGGGGGCCGCCCTGAGCAGGGAGGCCAGCCTGAAACGGACGGGCGAAGGGCCGAGCCCCTGCCATGGGACTGTTTCAGCGGGACGCCTTGGCCCAGCAAGCCCCACTCCGTCCCGGGAGGAGAGAAGCGGCTGTGACCCCCTAGAAGCACGGAGCAAGGCGCCCAGCCCTCGCCTCTGGCACGCGCTTCCCGGAGGGGGCTCTGTCAGCTCCCCCTTCCCCGAAAGCACCGCGCCTGCTCTCAGACGCGGAAAGCGATGCAAACACCCTGCCGGCTGGGGCCTCCACCCCAGGGAGCTGCGGGTGCCGCCAGCACCTCGGGGCCGACAGCGGCTTCGGGGAGTCCAGGCGGTCGCACGCCTGGGCCTGAAAACCGAGGGAGACAGCAGGTCCCTCCAGGCCGAGCCACGGTGCGCTGCGGGGGAGAACGTCCGCCCAGGGAAAGACGAGTGCGAAGAGGGAAGCGGGCAGGAGAGAGGAAGGGCGCGCTTCGTGAGGCCCGAGCGCCCGGGCCGTGGGGCCGGCTTCTCCCGGGCCGGCGCCTCGCGTCCTCCCCGGGGAAGCGGTGGGCTGACTCGCCGTGGGTGGGGACGCCGTAGGTCAAGCCCCTCGACCTCCCCGGGAGAGACAAGGCAGGGTGGAATGCCATCCCCGTCCACGTCCGCACACACGTCGCTGCACGGAGAAGGAGGCCTTCTCGGCGCGGAGCCTGTTCACCTCGAGCGAGCACCACCGCCTTCCCTCCGAGAGGCCAGCCTGAAGCCGAGCTGCCTTCCGCGGGCAGGCCTCCTTGGCGAAGGGAGAAAGCTGGGCCGCGGCAGGGTGGGGCGGAAGCCGCAGGAAGGCTGCCGGCCGGGCCTCAGGTGGGGGGGCCATCCTGGAAGGGGGCCCCCGACCCCGGCCTCGGCGAAGCACGCGCGGGGACATCGGAAGCAGCTTCTGCTGGGACCGAGCGGCCGGACCCACCGCAGAGCAAACCCACTCGCTCCGAGGCTGCGGGAGGCCTTCTGGCGGCAGCCCCGCTTGGCGGAGCCGGGCGCCCGCGCGCAGTCGAGCCCACCGGAGCCGGCGTTCGGAGGGCACCGGGCTGCACACCCGGCTCGCGGGGAGGTCGGGAGGGCGACGCCGGCCTGCAGGCCCACCTCTCCGGGGGCCGCCCTGAGCAGGGAGGCCAGCCTGAAACGGACGGGCGAAGGGCCGAGCCCCTGCCATGGGACTGTTTCAGCGGGACGCCTTGGCCCAGCAAGCCCCACTCCGTCCCGGGAGGAGAGAAGCGGCTGTGACCCCCTAGAAGCACGGAGCAAGGCGCCCAGCCCTCGCCTCTGGCACGCGCTTCCCGGAGGGGGCTCTGTCAGCTCCCCCTTCCCCGAAAGCACCGCGCCTGCTCTCAGACGCGGAAAGCGATGCAAACACCCTGCCGGCTGGGGCCTCCACCCCAGGGAGCTGCGGGTGCCGCCAGCACCTCGGGGCCGACAGCGGCTTCGGGGAGTCCAGGCGGTCGCACGCCTGGGCCTGAAAACCGAGGGAGACAGCAGGTCCCTCCAGGCCGAGCCACGGTGCGCTGCGGGGGAGAACGTCCGCCCAGGGAAAGACGAGTGCGAAGAGGGAAGCGGGCAGGAGAGAGGAAGGGCGCGCTTCGTGAGGCCCGAGCGCCCGGGCCGTGGGGCCGGCTTCTCCCGGGCCGGCGCCTCGCGTCCTCCCCGGGGAAGCGGTGGGCTGACTCGCCGTGGGTGGGGACGCCGTAGGTCAAGCCCCTCGACCTCCCCGGGAGAGACAAGGCAGGGTGGAATGCCATCCCCGTCCACGTCCGCACACACGTCGCTGCACGGAGCAGGAGGCCTTCTCGGCGCGGAGCCTGTTCACCTCGAGCGAGCACCACCGCCTTCCCTCCGAGAGGCCAGCCTGAAGCCGAGCTGCCTTCCGCGGGCAGGCCTCCTTGGCGAAGGGAGAAAGCTGGGCCGCGGCAGGGTGGGGCGGAAGCCGCAGGAAGGCTGCCGGCCGGGCCTCAGGTGGGGGGGCCATCCTGGAAGGGGGCCCCCGACCCCGGCCTCGGCGAAGCACGCGCGGGGACATCGGAAGCAGCTTCTGCTGGGACCGAGCGGCCGGACCCACCGCAGAGCAAACCCACTCGCTCCGAGGCTGCGGGAGGCCTTCTGGCGGCAGCCCCGCTTGGCGGAGCCGGGCGCCCGCGCGCAGTCGAGCCCACCGGAGCCGGCGTTCGGAGGGCACCGGGCTGCACACCCGGCTCGCGGGGAGGTCGGGAGGGCGACGCCGGCCTGCAGGCCCACCTCTCCGGGGGCCGCCCTGAGCAGGGAGGCCAGCCTGAAACGGACGGGCGAAGGGCCGAGCCCCTGCCATGGGACTGTTTCAGCGGGACGCCTTGGCCCAGCAAGCCCCACTCCGTCCCGGGAGGAGAGAAGCGGCTGTGACCCCCTAGAAGCACGGAGCAAGGCGCCCAGCCCTCGCCTCTGGCACGCGCTTCCCGGAGGGGGCTCTGTCAGCTCCCCCTTCCCCGAAAGCACCGCGCCTGCTCTCAGACGCGGAAAGCGATGCAAACACCCTGCCGGCTGGGGCCTCCACCCCAGGGAGCTGCGGGTGCCGCCAGCACCTCGGGGCCGACAGCGGCTTCGGGGAGTCCAGGCGGTCGCACGCCTGGGCCTGAAAACCGAGGGAGACAGCAGGTCCCTCCAGGCCGAGCCACGGTGCGCTGCGGGGGAGAACGTCCGCCCAGGGAAAGACGAGTGCGAAGAGGGAAGCGGGCAGGAGAGAGGAAGGGCGCGCTTCGTGAGGCCCGAGCGCCCGGGCCGTGGGGCCGGCTTCTCCCGGGCCGGCGCCTCGCGTCCTCCCCGGGGAAGCGGTGGGCTGACTCGCCGTGGGTGGGGACGCCGTAGGTCAAGCCCCTCGACCTCCCCGGGAGAGACAAGGCAGGGTGGAATGCCATCCCCGTCCACGTCCGCACACACGTCGCTGCACGGAGCAGGAGGCCTTCTCGGCGCGGAGCCTGTTCACCTCGAGCGAGCACCACCGCCTTCCCTCCGAGAGGCCAGCCTGAAGCCGAGCTGCCTTCCGCGGGCAGGCCTCCTTGGCGAAGGGAGAAAGCTGGGCCGCGGCAGGGTGGGGCGGAAGCCGCAGGAAGGCTGCCGGCCGGGCCTCAGGTGGGGGGGCCATCCTGGAAGGGGGCCCCCGACCCCGGCCTCGGCGAAGCACGCGCGGGGACATCGGAAGCAGCTTCTGCTGGGACCGAGCGGCCGGACCCACCGCAGAGCAAACCCACTCGCTCCGAGGCTGCGGGAGGCCTTCTGGCGGCAGCCCCGCTTGGCGGAGCCGGGCGCCCGCGCGCAGTCGAGCCCACCGGAGCCGGCGTTCGGAGGGCACCGGGCTGCACACCCGGCTCGCGGGGAGGTCGGGAGGGCGACGCCGGCCTGCAGGCCCACCTCTCCGGGGGCCGCCCTGAGCAGGGAGGCCAGCCTGAAACGGACGGGCGAAGGGCCGAGCCCCTGCCATGGGACTGTTTCAGCGGGACGCCTTGGCCCAGCAAGCCCCACTCCGTCCCGGGAGGAGAGAAGCGGCTGTGACCCCCTAGAAGCACGGAGCAAGGCGCCCAGCCCTCGCCTCTGGCACGCGCTTCCCGGAGGGGGCTCTGTCAGCTCCCCCTTCCCCGAAAGCACCGCGCCTGCTCTCAGACGCGGAAAGCGATGCAAACACCCTGCCGGCTGGGGCCTCCACCCCAGGGAGCTGCGGGTGCCGCCAGCACCTCGGGGCCGACAGCGGCTTCGGGGAGTCCAGGCGGTCGCACGCCTGGGCCTGAAAACCGAGGGAGACAGCAGGTCCCTCCAGGCCGAGCCACGGTGCGCTGCGGGGGAGAACGTCCGCCCAGGGAAAGACGAGTGCGAAGAGGGAAGCGGGCAGGAGAGAGGAAGGGCGCGCTTCGTGAGGCCCGAGCGCCCGGGCCGTGGGGCCGGCTTCTCCCGGGCCGGCGCCTCGCGTCCTCCCCGGGGAAGCGGTGGGCTGACTCGCCGTGGGTGGGGACGCCGTAGGTCAAGCCCCTCGACCTCCCCGGGAGAGACAAGGCAGGGTGGAATGCCATCCCCGTCCACGTCCGCACACACGTCGCTGCACGGAGAAGGAGGCCTTCTCGGCGCGGAGCCTGTTCACCTCGAGCGAGCACCACCGCCTTCCCTCCGAGAGGCCAGCCTGAAGCCGAGCTGCCTTCCGCGGGCAGGCCTCCTTGGCGAAGGGAGAAAGCTGGGCCGCGGCAGGGTGGGGCGGAAGCCGCAGGAAGGCTGCCGGCCGGGCCTCAGGTGGGGGGGCCATCCTGGAAGGGGGCCCCCGACCCCGGCCTCGGCGAAGCACGCGCGGGGACATCGGAAGCAGCTTCTGCTGGGACCGAGCGGCCGGACCCACCGCAGAGCAAACCCACTCGCTCCGAGGCTGCGGGAGGCCTTCTGGCGGCAGCCCCGCTTGGCGGAGCCGGGCGCCCGCGCGCAGTCGAGCCCACCGGAGCCGGCGTTCGGAGGGCACCGGGCTGCACACCCGGCTCGCGGGGAGGTCGGGAGGGCGACGCCGGCCTGCAGGCCCACCTCTCCGGGGGCCGCCCTGAGCAGGGAGGCCAGCCTGAAACGGACGGGCGAAGGGCCGAGCCCCTGCCATGGGACTGTTTCAGCGGGACGCCTTGGCCCAGCAAGCCCCACTCCGTCCCGGGAGGAGAGAAGCGGCTGTGACCCCCTAGAAGCACGGAGCAAGGCGCCCAGCCCTCGCCTCTGGCACGCGCTTCCCGGAGGGGGCTCTGTCAGCTCCCCCTTCCCCGAAAGCACCGCGCCTGCTCTCAGACGCGGAAAGCGATGCAAACACCCTGCCGGCTGGGGCCTCCACCCCAGGGAGCTGCGGGTGCCGCCAGCACCTCGGGGCCGACAGCGGCTTCGGGGAGTCCAGGCGGTCGCACGCCTGGGCCTGAAAACCGAGGGAGACAGCAGGTCCCTCCAGGCCGAGCCACGGTGCGCTGCGGGGGAGAACGTCCGCCCAGGGAAAGACGAGTGCGAAGAGGGAAGCGGGCAGGAGAGAGGAAGGGCGCGCTTCGTGAGGCCCGAGCGCCCGGGCCGTGGGGCCGGCTTCTCCCGGGCCGGCGCCTCGCGTCCTCCCCGGGGAAGCGGTGGGCTGACTCGCCGTGGGTGGGGACGCCGTAGGTCAAGCCCCTCGACCTCCCCGGGAGAGACAAGGCAGGGTGGAATGCCATCCCCGTCCACGTCCGCACACACGTCGCTGCACGGAGCAGGAGGCCTTCTCGGCGCGGAGCCTGTTCACCTCGAGCGAGCACCACCGCCTTCCCTCCGAGAGGCCAGCCTGAAGCCGAGCTGCCTTCCGCGGGCAGGCCTCCTTGGCGAAGGGAGAAAGCTGGGCCGCGGCAGGGTGGGGCGGAAGCCGCAGGAAGGCTGCCGGCCGGGCCTCAGGTGGGGGGGCCATCCTGGAAGGGGGCCCCCGACCCCGGCCTCGGCGAAGCACGCGCGGGGACATCGGAAGCAGCTTCTGCTGGGACCGAGCGGCCGGACCCACCGCAGAGCAAACCCACTCGCTCCGAGGCTGCGGGAGGCCTTCTGGCGGCAGCCCCGCTTGGCGGAGCCGGGCGCCCGCGCGCAGTCGAGCCCACCGGAGCCGGCGTTCGGAGGGCACCGGGCTGCACACCCGGCTCGCGGGGAGGTCGGGAGGGCGACGCCGGCCTGCAGGCCCACCTCTCCGGGGGCCGCCCTGAGCAGGGAGGCCAGCCTGAAACGGACGGGCGAAGGGCCGAGCCCCTGCCATGGGACTGTTTCAGCGGGACGCCTTGGCCCAGCAAGCCCCACTCCGTCCCGGGAGGAGAGAAGCGGCTGTGACCCCCTAGAAGCACGGAGCAAGGCGCCCAGCCCTCGCCTCTGGCACGCGCTTCCCGGAGGGGGCTCTGTCAGCTCCCCCTTCCCCGAAAGCACCGCGCCTGCTCTCAGACGCGGAAAGCGATGCAAACACCCTGCCGGCTGGGGCCTCCACCCCAGGGAGCTGCGGGTGCCGCCAGCACCTCGGGGCCGACAGCGGCTTCAGGGAGTCCAGGCGGTCGCACGCCTGGGCCTGAAAACCGAGGGAGACAGCAGGTCCCTCCAGGCCGAGCCACGGTGCGCTGCGGGGGAGAACGTCCGCCCAGGGAAAGACGAGTGCGAAGAGGGAAGCGGGCAGGAGAGAGGAAGGGCGCGCTTCGTGAGGCCCGAGCGCCCGGGCCGTGGGGCCGGCTTCTCCCGGGCCGGCGCCTCGCGTCCTCCCCGGGGAAGCGGTGGGCTGACTCGCCGTGGGTGGGGACGCCGTAGGTCAAGCCCCTCGACCTCCCCGGGAGAGACAAGGCAGGGTGGAATGCCATCCCCGTCCACGTCCGCACACACGTCGCTGCACGGAGAAGGAGGCCTTCTCGGCGCGGAGCCTGTTCACCTCGAGCGAGCACCACCGCCTTCCCTCCGAGAGGCCAGCCTGAAGCCGAGCTGCCTTCCGCGGGCAGGCCTCCTTGGCGAAGGGAGAAAGCTGGGCCGCGGCAGGGTGGGGCGGAAGCCGCAGGAAGGCTGCCGGCCGGGCCTCAGGTGGGGGGGCCATCCTGGAAGGGGGCCCCCGACCCCGGCCTCGGCGAAGCACGCGCGGGGACATCGGAAGCAGCTTCTGCTGGGACCGAGCGGCCGGACCCACCGCAGAGCAAACCCACTCGCTCCGAGGCTGCGGGA
The DNA here is from genome assembly GCF_963455335.1 of Martes martes. Taxonomy (NCBI): domain Eukaryota; kingdom Metazoa; phylum Chordata; class Mammalia; order Carnivora; family Mustelidae; genus Martes; species Martes martes. The sequence continues at coordinate 34,651 of NW_027666621.1, forward strand.
GGCCTTCTGGCGGCAGCCCCGCTTGGCGGAGCCGGGCGCCCGCGCGCAGTCGAGCCCACCGGAGCCGGCGTTCGGAGGGCACCGGGCTGCACACCCGGCTCGCGGGGAGGTCGGGAGGGCGACGCCGGCCTGCAGGCCCACCTCTCCGGGGGCCGCCCTGAGCAGGGAGGCCAGCCTGAAACGGACGGGCGAAGGGCCGAGCCCCTGCCATGGGACTGTTTCAGCGGGACGCCTTGGCCCAGCAAGCCCCACTCCGTCCCGGGAGGAGAGAAGCGGCTGTGACCCCCTAGAAGCACGGAGCAAGGCGCCCAGCCCTCGCCTCTGGCACGCGCTTCCCGGAGGGGGCTCTGTCAGCTCCCCCTTCCCCGAAAGCACCGCGCCTGCTCTCAGACGCGGAAAGCGATGCAAACACCCTGCCGGCTGGGGCCTCCACCCCAGGGAGCTGCGGGTGCCGCCAGCACCTCGGGGCCGACAGCGGCTTCGGGGAGTCCAGGCGGTCGCACGCCTGGGCCTGAAAACCGAGGGAGACAGCAGGTCCCTCCAGGCCGAGCCACGGTGCGCTGCGGGGGAGAACGTCCGCCCAGGGAAAGACGAGTGCGAAGAGGGAAGCGGGCAGGAGAGAGGAAGGGCGCGCTTCGTGAGGCCCGAGCGCCCGGGCCGTGGGGCCGGCTTCTCCCGGGCCGGCGCCTCGCGTCCTCCCCGGGGAAGCGGTGGGCTGACTCGCCGTGGGTGGGGACGCCGTAGGTCAAGCCCCTCGACCTCCCCGGGAGAGACAAGGCAGGGTGGAATGCCATCCCCGTCCATGTCCGCACACACGTCGCTGCACGGAGAAGGAGGCCTTCTCGGCGCGGAGCCTGTTCACCTCGAGCGAGCACCACCGCCTTCCCTCCGAGAGGCCAGCCTGAAGCCGAGCTGCCTTCCGCGGGCAGGCCTCCTTGGCGAAGGGAGAAAGCTGGGCCGCGGCAGGGTGGGGCGGAAGCCGCAGGAAGGCTGCCGGCCGGGCCTCAGGTGGGGGGGCCATCCTGGAAGGGGGCCCCCGACCCCGGCCTCGGCGAAGCACGCGCGGGGACATCGGAAGCAGCTTCTGCTGGGACCGAGCGGCCGGACCCACCGCAGAGCAAACCCACTCGCTCCGAGGCTGCGGGAGGCCTTCTGTCGGCAGCCCCGCTTGGCGGAGCCGGGCGCCCGCGCGCAGTCGAGCCCACCGGAGCCGGCGTTCGGAGGGCACCGGGCTGCACACCCGGCTCGCGGGGAGGTCGGGAGGGCGACGCCGGCCTGCAGGCCCACCTCTCCGGGGGCCGCCCTGAGCAGGGAGGCCAGCCTGAAACGGACGGGCGAAGGGCCGAGCCCCTGCCATGGGACTGTTTCAGCGGGACGCCTTGGCCCAGCAAGCCCCACTCCGTCCCGGGAGGAGAGAAGCGGCTGTGACCCCCTAGAAGCACGGAGCAAGGCGCCCAGCCCTCGCCTCTGGCACGCGCTTCCCGGAGGGGGCTCTGTCAGCTCCCCCTTCCCCGAAAGCACCGCGCCTGCTCTCAGACGCGGAAAGCGATGCAAACACCCTGCCGGCTGGGGCCTCCACCCCAGGGAGCTGCGGGTGCCGCCAGCACCTCGGGGCCGACAGCGGCTTCGGGGAGTCCAGGCGGTCGCACGCCTGGGCCTGAAAACCGAGGGAGACAGCAGGTCCCTCCAGGCCGAGCCACGGTGCGCTGCGGGGGAGAACGTCCGCCCAGGGAAAGACGAGTGCGAAGAGGGAAGCGGGCAGGAGAGAGGAAGGGCGCGCTTCGTGAGGCCCGAGCGCCCGGGCCATGGGGCCGGCTTCTCCCGGGCCGGCGCCTCGCGTCCTCCCCGGGGAAGCGGTGGGCTGACTCGCCGTGGGTGGGGACGCCGTAGGTCAAGCCCCTCGACCTCCCCGGGAGAGACAAGGCAGGGTGGAATGCCATCCCCGTCCACGTCCGCACACACGTCGCTGCACGGAGAAGGAGGCCTTCTCGGCGCGGAGCCTGTTCACCTCGAGCGAGCACCACCGCCTTCCCTCCGAGAGGCCAGCCTGAAGCCGAGCTGCCTTCCGCGGGCAGGCCTCCTTGGCGAAGGGAGAAAGCTGGGCCGCGGCAGGGTGGGGCGGAAGCCGCAGGAAGGCTGCCGGCCGGGCCTCAGGTGGGGGGGCCATCCTGGAAGGGGGCCCCCGACCCCGGCCTCGGCGAAGCACGCGCGGGGACATCGGAAGCAGCTTCTGCTGGGACCGAGCGGCCGGACCCACCGCAGAGCAAACCCACTCGCTCCGAGGCTGCGGGAGGCCTTCTGGCGGCAGCCCCGCTTGGCGGAGCCGGGCGCCCGCGCGCAGTCGAGCCCACCGGAGCCGGCGTTCGGAGGGCACCGGGCTGCACACCCGGCTCGCGGGGAGGTCGGGAGGGCGACGCCGGCCTGCAGGCCCACCTCTCCGGGGGCCGCCCTGAGCAGGGAGGCCAGCCTGAAACGGACGGGCGAAGGGCCGAGCCCCTGCCATGGGACTGTTTCAGCGGGACGCCTTGGCCCAGCAAGCCCCACTCCGTCCCGGGAGGAGAGAAGCGGCTGTGACCCCCTAGAAGCACGGAGCAAGGCGCCCAGCCCTCGCCTCTGGCACGCGCTTCCCGGAGGGGGCTCTGTCAGCTCCCCCTTCCCCGAAAGCACCGCGCCTGCTCTCAGACGCGGAAAGCGATGCAAACACCCTGCCGGCTGGGGCCTCCACCCCAGGGAGCTGCGGGTGCCGCCAGCACCTCGGGGCCGACAGCGGCTTCGGGGAGTCCAGGCGGTCGCACGCCTGGGCCTGAAAACCGAGGGAGACAGCAGGTCCCTCCAGGCCGAGCCACGGTGCGCTGCGGGGGAGAACGTCCGCCCAGGGAAAGACGAGTGCGAAGAGGGAAGCGGGCAGGAGAGAGGAAGGGCGCGCTTCGTGAGGCCCGAGCGCCCAGGCCGTGGGGCCGGCTTCTCCCGGGCCGGCGCCTCGCGTCCTCCCCGGGGAAGCGGTGGGCTGACTCGCCGTGGGTGGGGACGCCGTAGGTCAAGCCCCTCGACCTCCCCGGGAGAGACAAGGCAGGGTGGAATGCCATCCCCGTCCACGTCCGCACACACGTCGCTGCACGGAGAAGGAGGCCTTCTCGGCGCGGAGCCTGTTCACCTCGAGCGAGCACCACCGCCTTCCCTCCGAGAGGCCAGCCTGAAGCCGAGCTGCCTTCCGCGGGCAGGCCTCCTTGGCGAAGGGAGAAAGCTGGGCCGCGGCAGGGTGGGGCGGAAGCCGCAGGAAGGCTGCCGGCCGGGCCTCAGGTGGGGGGGCCATCCTGGAAGGGGGCCCCCGACCCCGGCCTCGGCGAAGCACGCGCGGGGACATCGGAAGCAGCTTCTGCTGGGACCGAGCGGCCGGACCCACCGCAGAGCAAACCCACTCGCTCCGAGGCTGCGGGAGGCCTTCTGGCGGCAGCCCCGCTTGGCGGAGCCGGGCGCCCGCGCGCAGTCGAGCCCACCGGAGCCGGCGTTCGGAGGGCACCGGGCTGCACACCCGGCTCGCGGGGAGGTCGGGAGGGCGACGCCGGCCTGCAGGCCCACCTCTCCGGGGGCCGCCCTGAGCAGGGAGGCCAGCCTGAAACGGACGGGCGAAGGGCCGAGCCCCTGCCATGGGACTGTTTCAGCGGGACGCCTTGGCCCAGCAAGCCCCACTCCGTCCCGGGAGGAGAGAAGCGGCTGTGACCCCCTAGAAGCACGGAGCAAGGCGCCCAGCCCTCGCCTCTGGCACGCGCTTCCCGGAGGGGGCTCTGTCAGCTCCCCCTTCCCCGAAAGCACCGCGCCTGCTCTCAGACGCGGAAAGCGATGCAAACACCCTGCCGGCTGGGGCCTCCACCCCAGGGAGCTGCGGGTGCCGCCAGCACCTCGGGGCCGACAGCGGCTTCGGGGAGTCCAGGCGGTCGCACGCCTGGGCCTGAAAACCGAGGGAGACAGCAGGTCCCTCCAGGCCGAGCCACGGTGCGCTGCGGGGGAGAACGTCCGCCCAGGGAAAGACGAGTGCGAAGAGGGAAGCGGGCAGGAGAGAGGAAGGGCGCGCTTCGTGAGGCCCGAGCGCCCGGGCCGTGGGGCCGGCTTCTCCCGGGCCGGCGCCTCGCGTCCTCCCCGGGGAAGCGGTGGGCTGACTCGCCGTGGGTGGGGACGCCGTGGGTCAAGCCCCTCGACCTCCCCGGGAGAGACAAGGCAGGGTGGAATGCCATCCCCGTCCATGTCCGCACACACGTCGCTGCACGGAGAAGGAGGCCTTCTCGGCGCGGAGCCTGTTCACCTCGAGCGAGCACCACCGCCTTCCCTCCGAGAGGCCAGCCTGAAGCCGAGCTGCCTTCCGCGGGCAGGCCTCCTTGGCGAAGGGAGAAAGCTGGGCCGCGGCAGGGTGGGGCGGAAGCCGCAGGAAGGCTGCCGGCCGGGCCTCAGGTGGGGGGGCCATCCTGGAAGGGGGCCCCCGACCCCGGCCTCGGCGAAGCACGCGCGGGGACATCGGAAGCAGCTTCTGCTGGGACCGAGCGGCCGGACCCACCGCAGAGCAAACCCACTCGCTCCGAGGCTGCGGGAGGCCTTCTGGCGGCAGCCCCGCTTGGCGGAGCCGGGCGCCCGCGCGCAGTCGAGCCCACCGGAGCCGGCGTTCGGAGGGCACCGGGCTGCACACCCGGCTCGCGGGGAGGTCGGGAGGGCGACGCCGGCCTGCAGGCCCACCTCTCCGGGGGCCGCCCTGAGCAGGGAGGCCAGCCTGAAACGGACGGGCGAAGGGCCGAGCCCCTGCCATGGGACTGTTTCAGCGGGACGCCTTGGCCCAGCAAGCCCCACTCCGTCCCGGGAGGAGAGAAGCGGCTGTGACCCCCTAGAAGCACGGAGCAAGGCGCCCAGCCCTCGCCTCTGGCACGCGCTTCCCGGAGGGGGCTCTGTCAGCTCCCCCTTCCCCGAAAGCACCGCGCCTGCTCTCAGACGCGGAAAGCGATGCAAACACCCTGCCGGCTGGGGCCTCCACCCCAGGGAGCTGCGGGTGCCGCCAGCACCTCGGGGCCGACAGCGGCTTCGGGGAGTCCAGGCGGTCGCACGCCTGGGCCTGAAAACCGAGGGAGACAGCAGGTCCCTCCAGGCCGAGCCACGGTGCGCTGCGGGGGAGAACGTCCGCCCAGGGAAAGACGAGTGCGAAGAGGGAAGCGGGCAGGAGAGAGGAAGGGCGCGCTTCGTGAGGCCCGAGCGCCCGGGCCGTGGGGCCGGCTTCTCCCGGGCCGGCGCCTCGCGTCCTCCCCGGGGAAGCGGTGGGCTGACTCGCCGTGGGTGGGGACGCCGTGGGTCAAGCCCCTCGACCTCCCCGGGAGAGACAAGGCAGGGTGGAATGCCATCCCCGTCCACGTCCGCACACACGTCGCTGCACGGAGAAGGAGGCCTTCTCGGCGCGGAGCCTGTTCACCTCGAGCGAGCACCACCGCCTTCCCTCCGAGAGGCCAGCCTGAAGCCGAGCTGCCTTCCGCGGGCAGGCCTCCTTGGCGAAGGGAGAAAGCTGGGCCGCGGCAGGGTGGGGCGGAAGCCGCAGGAAGGCTGCCGGCCGGGCCTCAGGTGGGGGGGCCATCCTGGAAGGGGGCCCCCGACCCCGGCCTCGGCGAAGCACGCGCGGGGACATCGGAAGCAGCTTCTGCTGGGACCGAGCGGCCGGACCCACCGCAGAGCAAACCCACTCGCTCCGAGGCTGCGGGAGGCCTTCTGGCGGCAGCCCCGCTTGGCGGAGCCGGGCGCCCGCGCGCAGTCGAGCCCACCGGAGCCGGCGTTCGGAGGGCACCGGGCTGCACACCCGGCTCGCGGGGAGGTCGGGAGGGCGACGCCGGCCTGCAGGCCCACCTCTCCGGGGGCCGCCCTGAGCAGGGAGGCCAGCCTGAAACGGACGGGCGAAGGGCCGAGCCCCTGCCATGGGACTGTTTCAGCGGGACGCCTTGGCCCAGCAAGCCCCACTCCGTCCCGGGAGGAGAGAAGCGGCTGTGACCCCCTAGAAGCACGGAGCAAGGCGCCCAGCCCTCGCCTCTGGCACGCGCTTCCCGGAGGGGGCTCTGTCAGCTCCCCCTTCCCCGAAAGCACCGCGCCTGCTCTCAGACGCGGAAAGCGATGCAAACACCCTGCCGGCTGGGGCCTCCACCCCAGGGAGCTGCGGGTGCCGCCAGCACCTCGGGGCCGACAGCGGCTTCGGGGAGTCCAGGCGGTCGCACGCCTGGGCCTGAAAACCGAGGGAGACAGCAGGTCCCTCCAGGCCGAGCCACGGTGCGCTGCGGGGGAGAACGTCCGCCCAGGGAAAGACGAGTGCGAAGAGGGAAGCGGGCAGGAGAGAGGAAGGGCGCGCTTCGTGAGGCCCGAGCGCCCGGGCCGTGGGGCCGGCTTCTCCCGGGCCGGCGCCTCGCGTCCTCCCCGGGGAAGCGGTGGGCTGACTCGCCGTGGGTGGGGACGCCGTGGGTCAAGCCCCTCGACCTCCCCGGGAGAGACAAGGCAGGGTGGAATGCCATCCCCGTCCATGTCCGCACACACGTCGCTGCACGGAGAAGGAGGCCTTCTCGGCGCGGAGCCTGTTCACCTCGAGCGAGCACCACCGCCTTCCCTCCGAGAGGCCAGCCTGAAGCCGAGCTGCCTTCCGCGGGCAGGCCTCCTTGGCGAAGGGAGAAAGCTGGGCCGCGGCAGGGTGGGGCGGAAGCCGCAGGAAGGCTGCCGGCCGGGCCTCAGGTGGGGGGGCCATCCTGGAAGGGGGCCCCCGACCCCGGCCTCGGCGAAGCACGCGCGGGGACATCGGAAGCAGCTTCTGCTGGGACCGAGCGGCCGGACCCACCGCAGAGCAAACCCACTCGCTCCGAGGCTGCGGGAGGCCTTCTGGCGGCAGCCCCGCTTGGCGGAGCCGGGCGCCCGCGCGCAGTCGAGCCCACCGGAGCCGGCGTTCGGAGGGCACCGGGCTGCACACCCGGCTCGCGGGGAGGTCGGGAGGGCGACGCCGGCCTGCAGGCCCACCTCTCCGGGGGCCGCCCTGAGCAGGGAGGCCAGCCTGAAACGGACGGGCGAAGGGCCGAGCCCCTGCCATGGGACTGTTTCAGCGGGACGCCTTGGCCCAGCAAGCCCCACTCCGTCCCGGGAGGAGAGAAGCGGCTGTGACCCCCTAGAAGCACGGAGCAAGGCGCCCAGCCCTCGCCTCTGGCACGCGCTTCCCGGAGGGGGCTCTGTCAGCTCCCCCTTCCCCGAAAGCACCGCGCCTGCTCTCAGACGCGGAAAGCGATGCAAACACCCTGCCGGCTGGGGCCTCCACCCCAGGGAGCTGCGGGTGCCGCCAGCACCTCGGGGCCGACAGCGGCTTCGGGGAGTCCAGGCGGTCGCACGCCTGGGCCTGAAAACCGAGGGAGACAGCAGGTCCCTCCAGGCCGAGCCACGGTGCGCTGCGGGGGAGAACGTCCGCCCAGGGAAAGACGAGTGCGAAGAGGGAAGCGGGCAGGAGAGAGGAAGGGCGCGCTTCGTGAGGCCCGAGCGCCCGGGCCGTGGGGCCGGCTTCTCCCGGGCCGGCGCCTCGCGTCCTCCCCGGGGAAGCGGTGGGCTGACTCGCCGTGGGTGGGGACGCCGTGGGTCAAGCCCCTCGACCTCCCCGGGAGAGACAAGGCAGGGTGGAATGCCATCCCCGTCCACGTCCGCACACACGTCGCTGCACGGAGAAGGAGGCCTTCTCGGCGCGGAGCCTGTTCACCTCGAGCGAGCACCACCGCCTTCCCTCCGAGAGGCCAGCCTGAAGCCGAGCTGCCTTCCGCGGGCAGGCCTCCTTGGCGAAGGGAGAAAGCTGGGCCGCGGCAGGGTGGGGCGGAAGCCGCAGGAAGGCTGCCGGCCGGGCCTCAGGTGGGGGGGCCATCCTGGAAGGGGGCCCCCGACCCCGGCCTCGGCGAAGCACGCGCGGGGACATCGGAAGCAGCTTCTGCTGGGACCGAGCGGCCGGACCCACCGCAGAGCAAACCCACTCGCTCCGAGGCTGCGGGAGGCCTTCTGGCGGCAGCCCCGCTTGGCGGAGCCGGGCGCCCGCGCGCAGTCGAGCCCACCGGAGCCGGCGTTCGGAGGGCACCGGGCTGCACACCCGGCTCGCGGGGAGGTCGGGAGGGCGACGCCGGCCTGCAGGCCCACCTCTCCGGGGGCCGCCCTGAGCAGGGAGGCCAGCCTGAAACGGACGGGCGAAGGGCCGAGCCCCTGCCATGGGACTGTTTCAGCGGGACGCCTTGGCCCAGCAAGCCCCACTCCGTCCCGGGAGGAGAGAAGCGGCTGTGACCCCCTAGAAGCACGGAGCAAGGCGCCCAGCCCTCGCCTCTGGCACGCGCTTCCCGGAGGGGGCTCTGTCAGCTCCCCCTTCCCCGAAAGCACCGCGCCTGCTCTCAGACGCGGAAAGCGATGCAAACACCCTGCCGGCTGGGGCCTCCACCCCAGGGAGCTGCGGGTGCCGCCAGCACCTCGGGGCCGACAGCGGCTTCGGGGAGTCCAGGCGGTCGCACGCCTGGGCCTGAAAACCGAGGGAGACAGCAGGTCCCTCCAGGCCGAGCCACGGTGCGCTGCGGGGGAGAACGTCCGCCCAGGGAAAGACGAGTGCGAAGAGGGAAGCGGGCAGGAGAGAGGAAGGGCGCGCTTCGTGAGGCCCGAGCGCCCGGGCCGTGGGGCCGGCTTCTCCCGGGCCGGCGCCTCGCGTCCTCCCCGGGGAAGCGGTGGGCTGACTCGCCGTGGGTGGGGACGCCGTGGGTCAAGCCCCTCGACCTCCCCGGGAGAGACAAGGCAGGGTGGAATGCCATCCCCGTCCACGTCCGCACACACGTCGCTGCACGGAGAAGGAGGCCTTCTCGGCGCGGAGCCTGTTCACCTCGAGCGAGCACCACCGCCTTCCCTCCGAGAGGCCAGCCTGAAGCCGAGCTGCCTTCCGCGGGCAGGCCTCCTTGGCGAAGGGAGAAAGCTGGGCCGCGGCAGGGTGGGGCGGAAGCCGCAGGAAGGCTGCCGGCCGGGCCTCAGGTGGGGGGGCCATCCTGGAAGGGGGCCCCCGACCCCGGCCTCGGCGAAGCACGCGCGGGGACATCGGAAGCAGCTTCTGCTGGGACCGAGCGGCCGGACCCACCGCAGAGCAAACCCACTCGCTCCGAGGCTGCGGGAGGCCTTCTGGCGGCAGCCCCGCTTGGCGGAGCCGGGCGCCCGCGCGCAGTCGAGCCCACCGGAGCCGGCGTTCGGAGGGCACCGGGCTGCACACCCGGCTCGCGGGGAGGTCGGGAGGGCGACGCCGGCCTGCAGGCCCACCTCTCCGGGGGCCGCCCTGAGCAGGGAGGCCAGCCTGAAACGGACGGGCGAAGGGCCGAGCCCCTGCCATGGGACTGTTTCAGCGGGACGCCTTGGCCCAGCAAGCCCCACTCCGTCCCGGGAGGAGAGAAGCGGCTGTGACCCCCTAGAAGCACGGAGCAAGGCGCCCAGCCCTCGCCTCTGGCACGCGCTTCCCGGAGGGGGCTCTGTCAGCTCCCCCTTCCCCGAAAGCACCGCGCCTGCTCTCAGACGCGGAAAGCGATGCAAACACCCTGCCGGCTGGGGCCTCCACCCCAGGGAGCTGCGGGTGCCGCCAGCACCTCGGGGCCGACAGCGGCTTCGGGGAGTCCAGGCGGTCGCACGCCTGGGCCTGAAAACCGAGGGAGACAGCAGGTCCCTCCAGGCCGAGCCACGGTGCGCTGCGGGGGAGAACGTCCGCCCAGGGAAAGACGAGTGCGAAGAGGGAAGCGGGCAGGAGAGAGGAAGGGCGCGCTTCGTGAGGCCCGAGCGCCCGGGCCGTGGGGCCGGCTTCTCCCGGGCCGGCGCCTCGCGTCCTCCCCGGGGAAGCGGTGGGCTGACTCGCCGTGGGTGGGGACGCCGTGGGTCAAGCCCCTCGACCTCCCCGGGAGAGACAAGGCAGGGTGGAATGCCATCCCCGTCCATGTCCGCACACACGTCGCTGCACGGAGAAGGAGGCCTTCTCGGCGCGGAGCCTGTTCACCTCGAGCGAGCACCACCGCCTTCCCTCCGAGAGGCCAGCCTGAAGCCGAGCTGCCTTCCGCGGGCAGGCCTCCTTGGCGAAGGGAGAAAGCTGGGCCGCGGCAGGGTGGGGCGGAAGCCGCAGGAAGGCTGCCGGCCGGGCCTCAGGTGGGGGGGCCATCCTGGAAGGGGGCCCCCGACCCCGGCCTCGGCGAAGCACGCGCGGGGACATCGGAAGCAGCTTCTGCTGGGACCGAGCGGCCGGACCCACCGCAGAGCAAACCCACTCGCTCCGAGGCTGCGGGAGGCCTTCTGGCGGCAGCCCCGCTTGGCGGAGCCGGGCGCCCGCGCGCAGTCGAGCCCACCGGAGCCGGCGTTCGGAGGGCACCGGGCTGCACACCCGGCTCGCGGGGAGGTCGGGAGGGCGACGCCGGCCTGCAGGCCCACCTCTCCGGGGGCCGCCCTGAGCAGGGAGGCCAGCCTGAAACGGACGGGCGAAGGGCCGAGCCCCTGCCATGGGACTGTTTCAGCGGGACGCCTTGGCCCAGCAAGCCCCACTCCGTCCCGGGAGGAGAGAAGCGGCTGTGACCCCCTAGAAGCACGGAGCAAGGCGCCCAGCCCTCGCCTCTGGCACGCGCTTCCCGGAGGGGGCTCTGTCAGCTCCCCCTTCCCCGAAAGCACCGCGCCTGCTCTCAGACGCGGAAAGCGATGCAAACACCCTGCCGGCTGGGGCCTCCACCCCAGGGAGCTGCGGGTGCCGCCAGCACCTCGGGGCCGACAGCGGCTTCGGGGAGTCCAGGCGGTCGCACGCCTGGGCCTGAAAACCGAGGGAGACAGCAGGTCCCTCCAGGCCGAGCCACGGTGCGCTGCGGGGGAGAACGTCCGCCCAGGGAAAGACGAGTGCGAAGAGGGAAGCGGGCAGGAGAGAGGAAGGGCGCGCTTCGTGAGGCCCGAGCGCCCGGGCCGTGGGGCCGGCTTCTCCCGGGCCGGCGCCTCGCGTCCTCCCCGGGGAAGCGGTGGGCTGACTCGCCGTGGGTGGGGACGCCGTAGGTCAAGCCCCTCGACCTCCCCGGGAGAGACAAGGCAGGGTGGAATGCCATCCCCGTCCACGTCCGCACACACGTCGCTGCACGGAGCAGGAGGCCTTCTCGGCGCGGAGCCTGTTCACCTCGAGCGAGCACCACCGCCTTCCCTCCGAGAGGCCAGCCTGAAGCCGAGCTGCCTTCCGCGGGCAGGCCTCCTTGGCGAAGGGAGAAAGCTGGGCCGCGGCAGGGTGGGGCGGAAGCCGCAGGAAGGCTGCCGGCCGGGCCTCAGGTGGGGGGGCCATCCTGGAAGGGGGCCCCCGACCCCGGCCTCGGCGAAGCACGCGCGGGGACATCGGAAGCAGCTTCTGCTGGGACCGAGCGGCCGGACCCACCGCAGAGCAAACCCACTCGCTCCGAGGCTGCGGGAGGCCTTCTGGCGGCAGCCCCGCTTGGCGGAGCCGGGCGCCCGCGCGCAGTCGAGCCCACCGGAGCCGGCGTTCGGAGGGCACCGGGCTGCACACCCGGCTCGCGGGGAGGTCGGGAGGGCGACGCCGGCCTGCAGGCCCACCTCTCCGGGGGCCGCCCTGAGCAGGGAGGCCAGCCTGAAACGGACGGGCGAAGGGCCGAGCCCCTGCCATGGGACTGTTTCAGCGGGACGCCTTGGCCCAGCAAGCCCCACTCCGTCCCGGGAGGAGAGAAGCGGCTGTGACCCCCTAGAAGCACGGAGCAAGGCGCCCAGCCCTCGCCTCTGGCACGCGCTTCCCGGAGGGGGCTCTGTCAGCTCCCCCTTCCCCGAAAGCACCGCGCCTGCTCTCAGACGCGGAAAGCGATGCAAACACCCTGCCGGCTGGGGCCTCCACCCCAGGGAGCTGCGGGTGCCGCCAGCACCTCGGGGCCGACAGCGGCTTCGGGGAGTCCAGGCGGTCGCACGCCTGGGCCTGAAAACCGAGGGAGACAGCAGGTCCCTCCAGGCCGAGCCACGGTGCGCTGCGGGGGAGAACGTCCGCCCAGGGAAAGACGAGTGCGAAGAGGGAAGCGGGCAGGAGAGAGGAAGGGCGCGCTTCGTGAGGCCCGAGCGCCCGGGCCGTGGGGCCGGCTTCTCCCGGGCCGGCGCCTCGCGTCCTCCCCGGGGAAGCGGTGGGCTGACTCGCCGTGGGTGGGGACGCCGTGGGTCAAGCCCCTCGACCTCCCCGGGAGAGACAAGGCAGGGTGGAATGCCATCCCCGTCCACGTCCGCACACACGTCGCTGCACGGAGCAGGAGGCCTTCTCGGCGCGGAGCCTGTTCACCTCGAGCGAGCACCACCGCCTTCCCTCCGAGAGGCCAGCCTGAAGCCGAGCTGCCTTCCGCGGGCAGGCCTCCTTGGCGAAGGGAGAAAGCTGGGCCGCGGCAGGGTGGGGCGGAAGCCGCAGGAAGGCTGCCGGCCGGGCCTCAGGTGGGGGGGCCATCCTGGAAGGGGGCCCCCGACCCCGGCCTCGGCGAAGCACGCGCGGGGACATCGGAAGCAGCTTCTGCTGGGACCGAGCGGCCGGACCCACCGCAGAGCAAACCCACTCGCTCCGAGGCTGCGGGAGGCCTTCTGGCGGCAGCCCCGCTTGGCGGAGCCGGGCGCCCGCGCGCAGTCGAGCCCACCGGAGCCGGCGTTCGGAGGGCACCGGGCTGCACACCCGGCTCGCGGGGAGGTCGGGAGGGCGACGCCGGCCTGCAGGCCCACCTCTCCGGGGGCCGCCCTGAGCAGGGAGGCCAGCCTGAAACGGACGGGCGAAGGGCCGAGCCCCTGCCATGGGACTGTTTCAGCGGGACGCCTTGGCCCAGCAAGCCCCACTCCGTCCCGGGAGGAGAGAAGCGGCTGTGACCCCCTAGAAGCACGGAGCAAGGCGCCCAGCCCTCGCCTCTGGCACGCGCTTCCCGGAGGGGGCTCTGTCAGCTCCCCCTTCCCCGAAAGCACCGCGCCTGCTCTCAGACGCGGAAAGCGATGCAAACACCCTGCCGGCTGGGGCCTCCACCCCAGGGAGCTGCGGGTGCCGCCAGCACCTCGGGGCCGACAGCGGCTTCGGGGAGTCCAGGCGGTCGCACGCCTGGGCCTGAAAACCGAGGGAGACAGCAGGTCCCTCCAGGCCGAGCCACGGTGCGCTGCGGGGGAGAACGTCCGCCCAGGGAAAGACGAGTGCGAAGAGGGAAGCGGGCAGGAGAGAGGAAGGGCGCGCTTCGTGAGGCCCGAGCGCCCGGGCCGTGGGGCCGGCTTCTCCCGGGCCGGCGCCTCGCGTCCTCCCCGGGGAAGCGGTGGGCTGACTCGCCGTGGGTGGGGACGCCGTAGGTCAAGCCCCTCGACCTCCCCGGGAGAGACAAGGCAGGGTGGAATGCCATCCCCGTCCACGTCCGCACACACGTCGCTGCACGGAGCAGGAGGCCTTCTCGGCGCGGAGCCTGTTCACCTCGAGCGAGCACCACCGCCTTCCCTCCGAGAGGCCAGCCTGAAGCCGAGCTGCCTTCCGCGGGCAGGCCTCCTTGGCGAAGGGAGAAAGCTGGGCCGCGGCAGGGTGGGGCGGAAGCCGCAGGAAGGCTGCCGGCCGGGCCTCAGGTGGGGGGGCCATCCTGGAAGGGGGCCCCCGACCCCGGCCTCGGCGAAGCACGCGCGGGGACATCGGAAGCAGCTTCTGCTGGGACCGAGCGGCCGGACCCACCGCAGAGCAAACCCACTCGCTCCGAGGCTGCGGGAGGCCTTCTGGCGGCAGCCCCGCTTGGCGGAGCCGGGCGCCCGCGCGCAGTCGAGCCCACCGGAGCCGGCGTTCGGAGGGCACCGGGCTGCACACCCGGCTCGCGGGGAGGTCGGGAGGGCGACGCCGGCCTGCAGGCCCACCTCTCCGGGGGCCGCCCTGAGCAGGGAGGCCAGCCTGAAACGGACGGGCGAAGGGCCGAGCCCCTGCCATGGGACTGTTTCAGCGGGACGCCTTGGCCCAGCAAGCCCCACTCCGTCCCGGGAGGAGAGAAGCGGCTGTGACCCCCTAGAAGCACGGAGCAAGGCGCCCAGCCCTCGCCTCTGGCACGCGCTTCCCGGAGGGGGCTCTGTCAGCTCCCCCTTCCCCGAAAGCACCGCGCCTGCTCTCAGACGCGGAAAGCGATGCAAACACCCTGCCGGCTGGGGCCTCCACCCCAGGGAGCTGCGGGTGCCGCCAGCACCTCGGGGCCGACAGCGGCTTCGGGGAGTCCAGGCGGTCGCACGCCTGGGCCTGAAAACCGAGGGAGACAGCAGGTCCCTCCAGGCCGAGCCACGGTGCGCTGCGGGGGAGAACGTCCGCCCAGGGAAAGACGAGTGCGAAGAGGGAAGCGGGCAGGAGAGAGGAAGGGCGCGCTTCGTGAGGCCCGAGCGCCCGGGCCGTGGGGCCGGCTTCTCCCGGGCCGGCGCCTCGCGTCCTCCCCGGGGAAGCGGTGGGCTGACTCGCCGTGGGTGGGGACGCCGTAGGTCAAGCCCCTCGACCTCCCCGGGAGAGACAAGGCAGGGTGGAATGCCATCCCCGTCCACGTCCGCACACACGTCGCTGCACGGAGCAGGAGGCCTTCTCGGCGCGGAGCCTGTTCACCTCGAGCGAGCACCACCGCCTTCCCTCCGAGAGGCCAGCCTGAAGCCGAGCTGCCTTCCGCGGGCAGGCCTCCTTGGCGAAGGGAGAAAGCTGGGCCGCGGCAGGGTGGGGCGGAAGCCGCAGGAAGGCTGCCGGCCGGGCCTCAGGTGGGGGGGCCATCCTGGAAGGGGGCCCCCGACCCCGGCCTCGGCGAAGCACGCGCGGGGACATCGGAAGCAGCTTCTGCTGGGACCGAGCGGCCGGACCCACCGCAGAGCAAACCCACTCGCTCCGAGGCTGCGGGAGGCCTTCTGGCGGCAGCCCCGCTTGGCGGAGCCGGGCGCCCGCGCGCAGTCGAGCCCACCGGAGCCGGCGTTCGGAGGGCACCGGGCTGCACACCCGGCTCGCGGGGAGGTCGGGAGGGCGACGCCGGCCTGCAGGCCCACCTCTCCGGGGGCCGCCCTGAGCAGGGAGGCCAGCCTGAAACGGACGGGCGAAGGGCCGAGCCCCTGCCATGGGACTGTTTCAGCGGGACGCCTTGGCCCAGCAAGCCCCACTCCGTCCCGGGAGGAGAGAAGCGGCTGTGACCCCCTAGAAGCACGGAGCAAGGCGCCCAGCCCTCGCCTCTGGCACGCGCTTCCCGGAGGGGGCTCTGTCAGCTCCCCCTTCCCCGAAAGCACCGCGCCTGCTCTCAGACGCGGAAAGCGATGCAAACACCCTGCCGGCTGGGGCCTCCACCCCAGGGAGCTGCGGGTGCCGCCAGCACCTCGGGGCCGACAGCGGCTTCGGGGAGTCCAGGCGGTCGCACGCCTGGGCCTGAAAACCGAGGGAGACAGCAGGTCCCTCCAGGCCGAGCCACGGTGCGCTGCGGGGGAGAACGTCCGCCCAGGGAAAGACGAGTGCGAAGAGGGAAGCGGGCAGGAGAGAGGAAGGGCGCGCTTCGTGAGGCCCGAGCGCCCGGGCCGTGGGCCCGGCTTCTCCCGGGCCGGCGCCTCGCGTCCTCCCCGGGGAAGCGGTGGGCTGACTCGCCGTGGGTGGGGACGCCGTAGGTCAAGCCCCTCGACCTCCCCGGGAGAGACAAGGCAGGGTGGAATGCCATCCCCGTCCACGTCCGCACACACGTCGCTGCACGGAGAAGGAGGCCTTCTCGGCGCGGAGCCTGTTCACCTCGAGCGAGCACCACCGCCTTCCCTCCGAGAGGCCAGCCTGAAGCCGAGCTGCCTTCCGCGGGCAGGCCTCCTTGGCGAAGGGAGAAAGCTGGGCCGCGGCAGGGTGGGGCGGAAGCCGCAGGAAGGCTGCCGGCCGGGCCTCAGGTGGGGGGGCCATCCTGGAAGGGGGCCCCCGACCCCGGCCTCGGCGAAGCACGCGCGGGGACATCGGAAGCAGCTTCTGCTGGGACCGAGCGGCCGGACCCACCGCAGAGCAAACCCACTCGCTCCGAGGCTGCGGGAGGCCTTCTGGCGGCAGCCCCGCTTGGCGGAGCCGGGCGCCCGCGCGCAGTCGAGCCCACCGGAGCCGGCGTTCGGAGGGCACCGGGCTGCACACCCGGCTCGCGGGGAGGTCGGGAGGGCGACGCCGGCCTGCAGGCCCACCTCTCCGGGGGCCACCCTGAGCAGGGAGGCCAGCCTGAAACGGACGGGCGAAGGGCCGAGCCCCTGCCATGGGACTGTTTCAGCGGGACGCCTTGGCCCAGCAAGCCCCACTCCGTCCCGGGAGGAGAGAAGCGGCTGTGACCCCCTAGAAGCACGGAGCAAGGCGCCCAGCCCTCGCCTCTGGCACGCGCTTCCCGGAGGGGGCTCTGTCAGCTCCCCCTTCCCCGAAAGCACCGCGCCTGCTCTCAGACGCGGAAAGCGATGCAAACACCCTGCCGGCTGGGGCCTCCACCCCAGGGAGCTGCGGGTGCCGCCAGCACCTCGGGGCCGACAGCGGCTTCGGGGAGTCCAGGCGGTCGCACGCCTGGGCCTGAAAACCGAGGGAGACAGCAGGTCCCTCCAGGCCGAGCCACGGTGCGCTGCGGGGGAGAACGTCCGCCCAGGGAAAGACGAGTGCGAAGAGGGAAGCGGGCAGGAGAGAGGAAGGGCGCGCTTCGTGAGGCCCGAGCGCCCGGGCCGTGGGGCCGGCTTCTCCCGGGCCGGCGCCTCGCGTCCTCCCCGGGGAAGCGGTGGGCTGACTCGCCGTGGGTGGGGACGCCGTAGGTCAAGCCCCTCGACCTCCCCGGGAGAGACAAGGCAGGGTGGAATGCCATCCCCGTCCACGTCCGCACACACGTCGCTGCACGGAGCAGGAGGCCTTCTCGGCGCGGAGCCTGTTCACCTCGAGCGAGCACCACCGCCTTCCCTCCGAGAGGCCAGCCTGAAGCCGAGCTGCCTTCCGCGGGCAGGCCTCCTTGGCGAAGGGAGAAAGCTGGGCCGCGGCAGGGTGGGGCGGAAGCCGCAGGAAGGCTGCCAGCCGGGCCTCAGGTGGGGGGGCCATCCTGGAAGGGGGCCCCCGACCCCGGCCTCGGCGAAGCACGCGCGGGGACATCGGAAGCAGCTTCTGCTGGGACCGAGCGGCCGGACCCACCGCAGAGCAAACCCACTCGCTCCGAGGCTGCGGGAGGCCTTCTGGCGGCAGCCCCGCTTGGCGGAGCCGGGCGCCCGCGCGCAGTCGAGCCCACCGGAGCCGGCGTTCGGAGGGCACCGGGCTGCACACCCGGCTCGCGGGGAGGTCGGGAGGGCGACGCCGGCCTGCAGGCCCACCTCTCCGGGGGCCGCCCTGAGCAGGGAGGCCAGCCTGAAACGGACGGGCGAAGGGCCGAGCCCCTGCCATGGGACTGTTTCAGCGGGACGCCTTGGCCCAGCAAGCCCCACTCCGTCCCGGGAGGAGAGAAGCGGCTGTGACCCCCTAGAAGCACGGAGCAAGGCGCCCAGCCCTCGCCTCTGGCACGCGCTTCCCGGAGGGGGCTCTGTCAGCTCCCCCTTCCCCGAAAGCACCGCGCCTGCTCTCAGACGCGGAAAGCGATGCAAACACCCTGCCGGCTGGGGCCTCCACCCCAGGGAGCTGCGGGTGCCGCCAGCACCTCGGGGCCGACAGCGGCTTCGGGGAGTCCAGGCGGTCGCACGCCTGGGCCTGAAAACCGAGGGAGACAGCAGGTCCCTCCAGGCCGAGCCACGGTGCGCTGCGGGGGAGAACGTCCGCCCAGGGAAAGACGAGTGCGAAGAGGGAAGCGGGCAGGAGAGAGGAAGGGCGCGCTTCGTGAGGCCCGAGCGCCCGGGCCGTGGGGCCGGCTTCTCCCGGGCCGGCGCCTCGCGTCCTCCCCGGGGAAGCGGTGGGCTGACTCGCCGTGGGTGGGGACGCCGTAGGTCAAGCCCCTCGACCTCCCCGGGAGAGACAAGGCAGGGTGGAATGCCATCCCCGTCCACGTCCGCACACACGTCGCTGCACGGAGAAGGAGGCCTTCTCGGCGCGGAGCCTGTTCACCTCGAGCGAGCACCACCGCCTTCCCTCCGAGAGGCCAGCCTGAAGCCGAGCTGCCTTCCGCGGGCAGGCCTCCTTGGCGAAGGGAGAAAGCTGGGCCGCGGCAGGGTGGGGCGGAAGCCGCAGGAAGGCTGCCGGCCGGGCCTCAGGTGGGGGGGCCATCCTGGAAGGGGGCCCCCGACCCCGGCCTCGGCGAAGCACGCGCGGGGACATCGGAAGCAGCTTCTGCTGGGACCGAGCGGCCGGACCCACCGCAGAGCAAACCCACTCGCTCCGAGGCTGCGGGAGGCCTTCTGGCGGCAGCCCCGCTTGGCGGAGCCGGGCGCCCGCGCGCAGTCGAGCCCACCGGAGCCGGCGTTCGGAGGGCACCGGGCTGCACACCCGGCTCGCGGGGAGGTCGGGAGGGCGACGCCGGCCTGCAGGCCCACCTCTCCGGGGGCCGCCCTGAGCAGGGAGGCCAGCCTGAAACGGACGGGCGAAGGGCCGAGCCCCTGCCATGGGACTGTTTCAGCGGGACGCCTTGGCCCAGCAAGCCCCACTCCGTCCCGGGAGGAGAGAAGCGGCTGTGACGCCCTAGAAGCACGGAGCAAGGCGCCCAGCCCTCGCCTCTGGCACGCGCTTCCCGGAGGGGGCTCTGTCAGCTCCCCCTTCCCCGAAAGCACCGCGCCTGCTCTCAGACGCGGAAAGCGATGCAAACACCCTGCCGGCTGGGGCCTCCACCCCAGGGAGCTGCGGGTGCCGCCAGCACCTCGGGGCCGACAGCGGCTTCGGGGAGTCCAGGCGGTCGCACGCCTGGGCCTGAAAACCGAGGGAGACAGCAGGTCCCTCCAGGCCGAGCCACGGTGCGCTGCGGGGGAGAACGTCCGCCCAGGGAAAGACGAGTGCGAAGAGGGAAGCGGGCAGGAGAGAGGAAGGGCGCGCTTCGTGAGGCCCGAGCGCCCGGGCCGTGGGGCCGGCTTCTCCCGGGCCGGCGCCTCGCGTCCTCCCCGGGGAAGCGGTGGGCTGACTCGCCGTGGGTGGGGACGCCGTAGGTCAAGCCCCTCGACCTCCCCGGGAGAGACAAGGCAGGGTGGAATGCCATCCCCGTCCACGTCCGCACACACGTCGCTGCACGGAGAAGGAGGCCTTCTCGGCGCGGAGCCTGTTCACCTCGAGCGAGCACCACCGCCTTCCCTCCGAGAGGCCAGCCTGAAGCCGAGCTGCCTTCCGCGGGCAGGCCTCCTTGGCGAAGGGAGAAAGCTGGGCCGCGGCAGGGTGGGGCGGAAGCCGCAGGAAGGCTGCCGGCCGGGCCTCAGGTGGGGGGGCCATCCTGGAAGGGGGCCCCCGACCCCGGCCTCGGCGAAGCACGCGCGGGGACATCGGAAGCAGCTTCTGCTGGGACCGAGCGGCCGGACCCACCGCAGAGCAAACCCACTCGCTCCGAGGCTGCGGGAGGCCTTCTGGCGGCAGCCCCGCTTGGCGGAGCCGGGCGCCCGCGCGCAGTCGAGCCCACCGGAGCCGGCGTTCGGAGGGCACCGGGCTGCACACCCGGCTCGCGGGGAGGTCGGGAGGGCGACGCCGGCCTGCAGGCCCACCTCTCCGGGGGCCGCCCTGAGCAGGGAGGCCAGCCTGAAACGGACGGGCGAAGGGCCGAGCCCCTGCCATGGGACTGTTTCAGCGGGACGCCTTGGCCCAGCAAGCCCCACTCCGTCCCGGGAGGAGAGAAGCGGCTGTGACGCCCTAGAAGCACGGAGCAAGGCGCCCAGCCCTCGCCTCTGGCACGCGCTTCCCGGAGGGGGCTCTGTCAGCTCCCCCTTCCCCGAAAGCACCGCGCCTGCTCTCAGACGCGGAAAGCGATGCAAACACCCTGCCGGCTGGGGCCTCCACCCCAGGGAGCTGCGGGTGCCGCCAGCACCTCGGGGCCGACAGCGGCTTCGGGGAGTCCAGGCGGTCGCACGCCTGGGCCTGAAAACCGAGGGAGACAGCAGGTCCCTCCAGGCCGAGCCACGGTGCGCTGCGGGGGAGAACGTCCGCCCAGGGAAAGACGAGTGCGAAGAGGGAAGCGGGCAGGAGAGAGGAAGGGCGCGCTTCGTGAGGCCCGAGCGCCCGGGCCGTGGGGCCGGCTTCTCCCGGGCCGGCGCCTCGCGTCCTCCCCGGGGAAGCGGTGGGCTGACTCGCCGTGGGTGGGGACGCCGTAGGTCAAGCCCCTCGACCTCCCCGGGAGAGACAAGGCAGGGTGGAATGCCATCCCCGTCCACGTCCGCACACACGTCGCTGCACGGAGAAGGAGGCCTTCTCGGCGCGGAGCCTGTTCACCTCGAGCGAGCACCACCGCCTTCCCTCCGAGAGGCCAGCCTGAAGCCGAGCTGCCTTCCGCGGGCAGGCCTCCTTGGCGAAGGGAGAAAGCTGGGCCGCGGCAGGGTGGGGCGGAAGCCGCAGGAAGGCTGCCGGCCGGGCCTCAGGTGGGGGGGCCATCCTGGAAGGGGGCCCCCGACCCCGGCCTCGGCGAAGCACGCGCGGGGACATCGGAAGCAGCTTCTGCTGGGACCGAGCGGCCGGACCCACCGCAGAGCAAACCCACTCGCTCCGAGGCTGCGGGAGGCCTTCTGGCGGCAGCCCCGCTTGGCGGAGCCGGGCGCCCGCGCGCAGTCGAGCCCACCGGAGCCGGCGTTCGGAGGGCACCGGGCTGCACACCCGGCTCGCGGGGAGGTCGGGAGGGCGACGCCGGCCTGCAGGCCCACCTCTCCGGGGGCCGCCCTGAGCAGGGAGGCCAGCCTGAAACGGACGGGCGAAGGGCCGAGCCCCTGCCATGGGACTGTTTCAGCGGGACGCCTTGGCCCAGCAAGCCCCACTCCGTCCCGGGAGGAGAGAAGCGGCTGTGACCCCCTAGAAGCACGGAGCAAGGCGCCCAGCCCTCGCCTCTGGCACGCGCTTCCCGGAGGGGGCTCTGTCAGCTCCCCCTTCCCCGAAAGCACCGCGCCTGCTCTCAGACGCGGAAAGCGATGCAAACACCCTGCCGGCTGGGGCCTCCACCCCAGGGAGCTGCGGGTGCCGCCAGCACCTCGGGGCCGACAGCGGCTTCGGGGAGTCCAGGCGGTCGCACGCCTGGGCCTGAAAACCGAGGGAGACAGCAGGTCCCTCCAGGCCGAGCCACGGTGCGCTGCGGGGGAGAACGTCCGCCCAGGGAAAGACGAGTGCGAAGAGGGAAGCGGGCAGGAGAGAGGAAGGGCGCGCTTCGTGAGGCCCGAGCGCCCGGGCCGTGGGGCCGGCTTCTCCCGGGCCGGCGCCTCGCGTCCTCCCCGGGGAAGCGGTGGGCTGACTCGCCGTGGGTGGGGACGCCGTAGGTCAAGCCCCTCGACCTCCCCGGGAGAGACAAGGCAGGGTGGAATGCCATCCCCGTCCACGTCCGCACACACGTCGCTGCACGGAGAAGGAGGCCTTCTCGGCGCGGAGCCTGTTCACCTCGAGCGAGCACCACCGCCTTCCCTCCGAGAGGCCAGCCTGAAGCCGAGCTGCCTTCCGCGGGCAGGCCTCCTTGGCGAAGGGAGAAAGCTGGGCCGCGGCAGGGTGGGGCGGAAGCCGCAGGAAGGCTGCCGGCCGGGCCTCAGGTGGGGGGGCCATCCTGGAAGGGGGCCCCCGACCCCGGCCTCGGCGAAGCACGCGCGGGGACATCGGAAGCAGCTTCTGCTGGGACCGAGCGGCCGGACCCACCGCAGAGCAAACCCACTCGCTCCGAGGCTGCGGGAGGCCTTCTGGCGGCAGCCCCGCTTGGCGGAGCCGGGCGCCCGCGCGCAGTCGAGCCCACCGGAGCCGGCGTTCGGAGGGCACCGGGCTGCACACCCGGCTCGCGGGGAGGTCGGGAGGGCGACGCCGGCCTGCAGGCCCACCTCTCCGGGGGCCACCCTGAGCAGGGAGGCCAGCCTGAAACGGACGGGCGAAGGGCCGAGCCCCTGCCATGGGACTGTTTCAGCGGGACGCCTTGGCCCAGCAAGCCCCACTCCGTCCCGGGAGGAGAGAAGCGGCTGTGACCCCCTAGAAGCACGGAGCAAGGCGCCCAGCCCTCGCCTCTGGCACGCGCTTCCCGGAGGGGGCTCTGTCAGCTCCCCCTTCCCCGAAAGCACCGCGCCTGCTCTCAGACGCGGAAAGCGATGCAAACACCCTGCCGGCTGGGGCCTCCACCCCAGGGAGCTGCGGGTGCCGCCAGCACCTCGGGGCCGACAGCGGCTTCGGGGAGTCCAGGCGGTCGCACGCCTGGGCCTGAAAACCGAGGGAGACAGCAGGTCCCTCCAGGCCGAGCCACGGTGCGCTGCGGGGGAGAACGTCCGCCCAGGGAAAGACGAGTGCGAAGAGGGAAGCGGGCAGGAGAGAGGAAGGGCGCGCTTCGTGAGGCCCGAGCGCCCGGGCCGTGGGGCCGGCTTCTCCCGGGCCGGCGCCTCGCGTCCTCCCCGGGGAAGCGGTGGGCTGACTCGCCGTGGGTGGGGACGCCGTAGGTCAAGCCCCTCGACCTCCCCGGGAGAGACAAGGCAGGGTGGAATGCCATCCCCGTCCACGTCCGCACACACGTCGCTGCACGGAGAAGGAGGCCTTCTCGGCGCGGAGCCTGTTCACCTCGAGCGAGCACCACCGCCTTCCCTCCGAGAGGCCAGCCTGAAGCCGAGCTGCCTTCCGCGGGCAGGCCTCCTTGGCGAAGGGAGAAAGCTGGGCCGCGGCAGGGTGGGGCGGAAGCCGCAGGAAGGCTGCCAGCCGGGCCTCAGGTGGGGGGGCCATCCTGGAAGGGGGCCCCCGACCCCGGCCTCGGCGAAGCACGCGCGGGGACATCGGAAGCAGCTTCTGCTGGGACCGAGCGGCCGGACCCACCGCAGAGCAAACCCACTCGCTCCGAGGCTGCGGGAGGCCTTCTGGCGGCAGCCCCGCTTGGCGGAGCCGGGCGCCCGCGCGCAGTCGAGCCCACCGGAGCCGGCGTTCGGAGGGCACCGGGCTGCACACCCGGCTCGCGGGGAGGTCGGGAGGGCGACGCCGGCCTGCAGGCCCACCTCTCCGGGGGCCGCCCTGAGCAGGGAGGCCAGCCTGAAACGGACGGGCGAAGGGCCGAGCCCCTGCCATGGGACTGTTTCAGCGGGACGCCTTGGCCCAGCAAGCCCCACTCCGTCCCGGGAGGAGAGAAGCGGCTGTGACCCCCTAGAAGCACGGAGCAAGGCGCCCAGCCCTCGCCTCTGGCACGCGCTTCCCGGAGGGGGCTCTGTCAGCTCCCCCTTCCCCGAAAGCACCGCGCCTGCTCTCAGACGCGGAAAGCGATGCAAACACCCTGCCGGCTGGGGCCTCCACCCCAGGGAGCTGCGGGTGCCGCCAGCACCTCGGGGCCGACAGCGGCTTCGGGGAGTCCAGGCGGTCGCACGCCTGGGCCTGAAAACCGAGGGAGACAGCAGGTCCCTCCAGGCCGAGCCACGGTGCGCTGCGGGGGAGAACGTCCGCCCAGGGAAAGACGAGTGCGAAGAGGGAAGCGGGCAGGAGAGAGGAAGGGCGCGCTTCGTGAGGCCCGAGCGCCCGGGCCGTGGGGCCGGCTTCTCCCGGGCCGGCGCCTCGCGTCCTCCCCGGGGAAGCGGTGGGCTGACTCGCCGTGGGTGGGGACGCCGTAGGTCAAGCCCCTCGACCTCCCCGGGAGAGACAAGGCAGGGTGGAATGCCATCCCCGTCCACGTCCGCACACACGTCGCTGCACGGAGAAGGAGGCCTTCTCGGCGCGGAGCCTGTTCACCTCGAGCGAGCACCACCGCCTTCCCTCCGAGAGGCCAGCCTGAAGCCGAGCTGCCTTCCGCGGGCAGGCCTCCTTGGCGAAGGGAGAAAGCTGGGCCGCGGCAGGGTGGGGCGGAAGCCGCAGGAAGGCTGCCGGCCGGGCCTCAGGTGGGGGGGCCATCCTGGAAGGGGGCCCCCGACCCCGGCCTCGGCGAAGCACGCGCGGGGACATCGGAAGCAGCTTCTGCTGGGACCGAGCGGCCGGACCCACCGCAGAGCAAACCCACTCGCTCCGAGGCTGCGGGAGGCCT
Source organism: Martes martes (assembly GCF_963455335.1). Lineage (NCBI taxonomy): Eukaryota > Metazoa > Chordata > Mammalia > Carnivora > Mustelidae > Martes > Martes martes. The sequence goes on from NW_027666621.1 coordinate 58,722, forward strand.
TCTGGCGGCAGCCCCGCTTGGCGGAGCCGGGCGCCCGCGCGCAGTCGAGCCCACCGGAGCCGGCGTTCGGAGGGCACCGGGCTGCACACCCGGCTCGCGGGGAGGTCGGGAGGGCGACGCCGGCCTGCAGGCCCACCTCTCCGGGGGCCGCCCTGAGCAGGGAGGCCAGCCTGAAACGGACGGGCGAAGGGCCGAGCCCCTGCCATGGGACTGTTTCAGCGGGACGCCTTGGCCCAGCAAGCCCCACTCCGTCCCGGGAGGAGAGAAGCGGCTGTGACCCCCTAGAAGCACGGAGCAAGGCGCCCAGCCCTCGCCTCTGGCACGCGCTTCCCGGAGGGGGCTCTGTCAGCTCCCCCTTCCCCGAAAGCACCGCGCCTGCTCTCAGACGCGGAAAGCGATGCAAACACCCTGCCGGCTGGGGCCTCCACCCCAGGGAGCTGCGGGTGCCGCCAGCACCTCGGGGCCGACAGCGGCTTCGGGGAGTCCAGGCGGTCGCACGCCTGGGCCTGAAAACCGAGGGAGACAGCAGGTCCCTCCAGGCCGAGCCACGGTGCGCTGCGGGGGAGAACGTCCGCCCAGGGAAAGACGAGTGCGAAGAGGGAAGCGGGCAGGAGAGAGGAAGGGCGCGCTTCGTGAGGCCCGAGCGCCCGGGCCGTGGGGCCGGCTTCTCCCGGGCCGGCGCCTCGCGTCCTCCCCGGGGAAGCGGTGGGCTGACTCGCCGTGGGTGGGGACGCCGTAGGTCAAGCCCCTCGACCTCCCCGGGAGAGACAAGGCAGGGTGGAATGCCATCCCCGTCCACGTCCGCACACACGTCGCTGCACGGAGAAGGAGGCCTTCTCGGCGCGGAGCCTGTTCACCTCGAGCGAGCACCACCGCCTTCCCTCCGAGAGGCCAGCCTGAAGCCGAGCTGCCTTCCGCGGGCAGGCCTCCTTGGCGAAGGGAGAAAGCTGGGCCGCGGCAGGGTGGGGCGGAAGCCGCAGGAAGGCTGCCGGCCGGGCCTCAGGTGGGGGGGCCATCCTGGAAGGGGGCCCCCGACCCCGGCCTCGGCGAAGCACGCGCGGGGACATCGGAAGCAGCTTCTGCTGGGACCGAGCGGCTGGACCCACCGCAGAGCAAACCCACTCGCTCCGAGGCTGCGGGAGGCCTTCTGGCGGCAGCCCCGCTTGGCGGAGCCGGGCGCCCGCGCGCAGTCGAGCCCACCGGAGCCGGCGTTCGGAGGGCACCGGGCTGCACACCCGGCTCGCGGGGAGGTCGGGAGGGCGACGCCGGCCTGCAGGCCCACCTCTCCGGGGGCCGCCCTGAGCAGGGAGGCCAGCCTGAAACGGACGGGCGAAGGGCCGAGCCCCTGCCATGGGACTGTTTCAGCGGGACGCCTTGGCCCAGCAAGCCCCACTCCGTCCCGGGAGGAGAGAAGCGGCTGTGACCCCCTAGAAGCACGGAGCAAGGCGCCCAGCCCTCGCCTCTGGCACGCGCTTCCCGGAGGGGGCTCTGTCAGCTCCCCCTTCCCCGAAAGCACCGCGCCTGCTCTCAGACGCGGAAAGCGATGCAAACACCCTGCCGGCTGGGGCCTCCACCCCAGGGAGCTGCGGGTGCCGCCAGCACCTCGGGGCCGACAGCGGCTTCGGGGAGTCCAGGCGGTCGCACGCCTGGGCCTGAAAACCGAGGGAGACAGCAGGTCCCTCCAGGCCGAGCCACGGTGCGCTGCGGGGGAGAACGTCCGCCCAGGGAAAGACGAGTGCGAAGAGGGAAGCGGGCAGGAGAGAGGAAGGGCGCGCTTCGTGAGGCCCGAGCGCCCGGGCCGTGGGGCCGGCTTCTCCCGGGCCGGCGCCTCGCGTCCTCCCCGGGGAAGCGGTGGGCTGACTCGCCGTGGGTGGGGACGCCGTAGGTCAAGCCCCTCGACCTCCCCGGGAGAGACAAGGCAGGGTGGAATGCCATCCCCGTCCACGTCCGCACACACGTCGCTGCACGGAGCAGGAGGCCTTCTCGGCGCGGAGCCTGTTCACCTCGAGCGAGCACCACCGCCTTCCCTCCGAGAGGCCAGCCTGAAGCCGAGCTGCCTTCCGCGGGCAGGCCTCCTTGGCGAAGGGAGAAAGCTGGGCCGCGGCAGGGTGGGGCGGAAGCCGCAGGAAGGCTGCCGGCCGGGCCTCAGGTGGGGGGGCCATCCTGGAAGGGGGCCCCCGACCCCGGCCTCGGCGAAGCACGCGCGGGGACATCGGAAGCAGCTTCTGCTGGGACCGAGCGGCCGGACCCACCGCAGAGCAAACCCACTCGCTCCGAGGCTGCGGGAGGCCTTCTGGCGGCAGCCCCGCTTGGCGGAGCCGGGCGCCCGCGCGCAGTCGAGCCCACCGGAGCCGGCGTTCGGAGGGCACCGGGCTGCACACCCGGCTCGCGGGGAGGTCGGGAGGGCGACGCCGGCCTGCAGGCCCACCTCTCCGGGGGCCGCCCTGAGCAGGGAGGCCAGCCTGAAACGGACGGGCGAAGGGCCGAGCCCCTGCCATGGGACTGTTTCAGCGGGACGCCTTGGCCCAGCAAGCCCCACTCCGTCCCGGGAGGAGAGAAGCGGCTGTGACCCCCTAGAAGCACGGAGCAAGGCGCCCAGCCCTCGCCTCTGGCACGCGCTTCCCGGAGGGGGCTCTGTCAGCTCCCCCTTCCCCGAAAGCACCGCGCCTGCTCTCAGACGCGGAAAGCGATGCAAACACCCTGCCGGCTGGGGCCTCCACCCCAGGGAGCTGCGGGTGCCGCCAGCACCTCGGGGCCGACAGCGGCTTCGGGGAGTCCAGGCGGTCGCACGCCTGGGCCTGAAAACCGAGGGAGACAGCAGGTCCCTCCAGGCCGAGCCACGGTGCGCTGCGGGGGAGAACGTCCGCCCAGGGAAAGACGAGTGCGAAGAGGGAAGCGGGCAGGAGAGAGGAAGGGCGCGCTTCGTGAGGCCCGAGCGCCCGGGCCGTGGGGCCGGCTTCTCCCGGGCCGGCGCCTCGCGTCCTCCCCGGGGAAGCGGTGGGCTGACTCGCCGTGGGTGGGGACGCCGTAGGTCAAGCCCCTCGACCTCCCCGGGAGAGACAAGGCAGGGTGGAATGCCATCCCCGTCCACGTCCGCACACACGTCGCTGCACGGAGAAGGAGGCCTTCTCGGCGCGGAGCCTGTTCACCTCGAGCGAGCACCACCGCCTTCCCTCCGAGAGGCCAGCCTGAAGCCGAGCTGCCTTCCGCGGGCAGGCCTCCTTGGCGAAGGGAGAAAGCTGGGCCGCGGCAGGGTGGGGCGGAAGCCGCAGGAAGGCTGCCGGCCGGGCCTCAGGTGGGGGGGCCATCCTGGAAGGGGGCCCCCGACCCCGGCCTCGGCGAAGCACGCGCGGGGACATCGGAAGCAGCTTCTGCTGGGACCGAGCGGCCGGACCCACCGCAGAGCAAACCCACTCGCTCCGAGGCTGCGGGAGGCCTTCTGGCGGCAGCCCCGCTTGGCGGAGCCGGGCGCCCGCGCGCAGTCGAGCCCACCGGAGCCGGCGTTCGGAGGGCACCGGGCTGCACACCCGGCTCGCGGGGAGGTCGGGAGGGCGACGCCGGCCTGCAGGCCCACCTCTCCGGGGGCCGCCCTGAGCAGGGAGGCCAGCCTGAAACGGACGGGCGAAGGGCCGAGCCCCTGCCATGGGACTGTTTCAGCGGGACGCCTTGGCCCAGCAAGCCCCACTCCGTCCCGGGAGGAGAGAAGCGGCTGTGACCCCCTAGAAGCACGGAGCAAGGCGCCCAGCCCTCGCCTCTGGCACGCGCTTCCCGGAGGGGGCTCTGTCAGCTCCCCCTTCCCCGAAAGCACCGCGCCTGCTCTCAGACGCGGAAAGCGATGCAAACACCCTGCCGGCTGGGGCCTCCACCCCAGGGAGCTGCGGGTGCCGCCAGCACCTCGGGGCCGACAGCGGCTTCGGGGAGTCCAGGCGGTCGCACGCCTGGGCCTGAAAACCGAGGGAGACAGCAGGTCCCTCCAGGCCGAGCCACGGTGCGCTGCGGGGGAGAACGTCCGCCCAGGGAAAGACGAGTGCGAAGAGGGAAGCGGGCAGGAGAGAGGAAGGGCGCGCTTCGTGAGGCCCGAGCGCCCGGGCCGTGGGGCCGGCTTCTCCCGGGCCGGCGCCTCGCGTCCTCCCCGGGGAAGCGGTGGGCTGACTCGCCGTGGGTGGGGACGCCGTAGGTCAAGCCCCTCGACCTCCCCGGGAGAGACAAGGCAGGGTGGAATGCCATCCCCGTCCACGTCCGCACACACGTCGCTGCACGGAGCAGGAGGCCTTCTCGGCGCGGAGCCTGTTCACCTCGAGCGAGCACCACCGCCTTCCCTCCGAGAGGCCAGCCTGAAGCCGAGCTGCCTTCCGCGGGCAGGCCTCCTTGGCGAAGGGAGAAAGCTGGGCCGCGGCAGGGTGGGGCGGAAGCCGCAGGAAGGCTGCCGGCCGGGCCTCAGGTGGGGGGGCCATCCTGGAAGGGGGCCCCCGACCCCGGCCTCGGCGAAGCACGCGCGGGGACATCGGAAGCAGCTTCTGCTGGGACCGAGCGGCCGGACCCACCGCAGAGCAAACCCACTCGCTCCGAGGCTGCGGGAGGCCTTCTGGCGGCAGCCCCGCTTGGCGGAGCCGGGCGCCCGCGCGCAGTCGAGCCCACCGGAGCCGGCGTTCGGAGGGCACCGGGCTGCACACCCGGCTCGCGGGGAGGTCGGGAGGGCGACGCCGGCCTGCAGGCCCACCTCTCCGGGGGCCGCCCTGAGCAGGGAGGCCAGCCTGAAACGGACGGGCGAAGGGCCGAGCCCCTGCCATGGGACTGTTTCAGCGGGACGCCTTGGCCCAGCAAGCCCCACTCCGTCCCGGGAGGAGAGAAGCGGCTGTGACCCCCTAGAAGCACGGAGCAAGGCGCCCAGCCCTCGCCTCTGGCACGCGCTTCCCGGAGGGGGCTCTGTCAGCTCCCCCTTCCCCGAAAGCACCGCGCCTGCTCTCAGACGCGGAAAGCGATGCAAACACCCTGCCGGCTGGGGCCTCCACCCCAGGGAGCTGCGGGTGCCGCCAGCACCTCGGGGCCGACAGCGGCTTCGGGGAGTCCAGGCGGTCGCACGCCTGGGCCTGAAAACCGAGGGAGACAGCAGGTCCCTCCAGGCCGAGCCACGGTGCGCTGCGGGGGAGAACGTCCGCCCAGGGAAAGACGAGTGCGAAGAGGGAAGCGGGCAGGAGAGAGGAAGGGCGCGCTTCGTGAGGCCCGAGCGCCCGGGCCGTGGGGCCGGCTTCTCCCGGGCCGGCGCCTCGCGTCCTCCCCGGGGAAGCGGTGGGCTGACTCGCCGTGGGTGGGGACGCCGTAGGTCAAGCCCCTCGACCTCCCCGGGAGAGACAAGGCAGGGTGGAATGCCATCCCCGTCCACGTCCGCACACACGTCGCTGCACGGAGCAGGAGGCCTTCTCGGCGCGGAGCCTGTTCACCTCGAGCGAGCACCACCGCCTTCCCTCCGAGAGGCCAGCCTGAAGCCGAGCTGCCTTCCGCGGGCAGGCCTCCTTGGCGAAGGGAGAAAGCTGGGCCGCGGCAGGGTGGGGCGGAAGCCGCAGGAAGGCTGCCGGCCGGGCCTCAGGTGGGGGGGCCATCCTGGAAGGGGGCCCCCGACCCCGGCCTCGGCGAAGCACGCGCGGGGACATCGGAAGCAGCTTCTGCTGGGACCGAGCGGCCGGACCCACCGCAGAGCAAACCCACTCGCTCCGAGGCTGCGGGAGGCCTTCTGGCGGCAGCCCCGCTTGGCGGAGCCGGGCGCCCGCGCGCAGTCGAGCCCACCGGAGCCGGCGTTCGGAGGGCACCGGGCTGCACACCCGGCTCGCGGGGAGGTCGGGAGGGCGACGCCGGCCTGCAGGCCCACCTCTCCGGGGGCCGCCCTGAGCAGGGAGGCCAGCCTGAAACGGACGGGCGAAGGGCCGAGCCCCTGCCATGGGACTGTTTCAGCGGGACGCCTTGGCCCAGCAAGCCCCACTCCGTCCCGGGAGGAGAGAAGCGGCTGTGACCCCCTAGAAGCACGGAGCAAGGCGCCCAGCCCTCGCCTCTGGCACGCGCTTCCCGGAGGGGGCTCTGTCAGCTCCCCCTTCCCCGAAAGCACCGCGCCTGCTCTCAGACGCGGAAAGCGATGCAAACACCCTGCCGGCTGGGGCCTCCACCCCAGGGAGCTGCGGGTGCCGCCAGCACCTCGGGGCCGACAGCGGCTTCGGGGAGTCCAGGCGGTCGCACGCCTGGGCCTGAAAACCGAGGGAGACAGCAGGTCCCTCCAGGCCGAGCCACGGTGCGCTGCGGGGGAGAACGTCCGCCCAGGGAAAGACGAGTGCGAAGAGGGAAGCGGGCAGGAGAGAGGAAGGGCGCGCTTCGTGAGGCCCGAGCGCCCGGGCCGTGGGGCCGGCTTCTCCCGGGCCGGCGCCTCGCGTCCTCCCCGGGGAAGCGGTGGGCTGACTCGCCGTGGGTGGGGACGCCGTAGGTCAAGCCCCTCGACCTCCCCGGGAGAGACAAGGCAGGGTGGAATGCCATCCCCGTCCACGTCCGCACACACGTCGCTGCACGGAGCAGGAGGCCTTCTCGGCGCGGAGCCTGTTCACCTCGAGCGAGCACCACCGCCTTCCCTCCGAGAGGCCAGCCTGAAGCCGAGCTGCCTTCCGCGGGCAGGCCTCCTTGGCGAAGGGAGAAAGCTGGGCCGCGGCAGGGTGGGGCGGAAGCCGCAGGAAGGCTGCCGGCCGGGCCTCAGGTGGGGGGGCCATCCTGGAAGGGGGCCCCCGACCCCGGCCTCGGCGAAGCACGCGCGGGGACATCGGAAGCAGCTTCTGCTGGGACCGAGCGGCCGGACCCACCGCAGAGCAAACCCACTCGCTCCGAGGCTGCGGGAGGCCTTCTGGCGGCAGCCCCGCTTGGCGGAGCCGGGCGCCCGCGCGCAGTCGAGCCCACCGGAGCCGGCGTTCGGAGGGCACCGGGCTGCACACCCGGCTCGCGGGGAGGTCGGGAGGGCGACGCCGGCCTGCAGGCCCACCTCTCCGGGGGCCGCCCTGAGCAGGGAGGCCAGCCTGAAACGGACGGGCGAAGGGCCGAGCCCCTGCCATGGGACTGTTTCAGCGGGACGCCTTGGCCCAGCAAGCCCCACTCCGTCCCGGGAGGAGAGAAGCGGCTGTGACCCCCTAGAAGCACGGAGCAAGGCGCCCAGCCCTCGCCTCTGGCACGCGCTTCCCGGAGGGGGCTCTGTCAGCTCCCCCTTCCCCGAAAGCACCGCGCCTGCTCTCAGACGCGGAAAGCGATGCAAACACCCTGCCGGCTGGGGCCTCCACCCCAGGGAGCTGCGGGTGCCGCCAGCACCTCGGGGCCGACAGCGGCTTCGGGGAGTCCAGGCGGTCGCACGCCTGGGCCTGAAAACCGAGGGAGACAGCAGGTCCCTCCAGGCCGAGCCACGGTGCGCTGCGGGGGAGAACGTCCGCCCAGGGAAAGACGAGTGCGAAGAGGGAAGCGGGCAGGAGAGAGGAAGGGCGCGCTTCGTGAGGCCCGAGCGCCCGGGCCGTGGGGCCGGCTTCTCCCGGGCCGGCGCCTCGCGTCCTCCCCGGGGAAGCGGTGGGCTGACTCGCCGTGGGTGGGGACGCCGTAGGTCAAGCCCCTCGACCTCCCCGGGAGAGACAAGGCAGGGTGGAATGCCATCCCCGTCCACGTCCGCACACACGTCGCTGCACGGAGAAGGAGGCCTTCTCGGCGCGGAGCCTGTTCACCTCGAGCGAGCACCACCGCCTTCCCTCCGAGAGGCCAGCCTGAAGCCGAGCTGCCTTCCGCGGGCAGGCCTCCTTGGCGAAGGGAGAAAGCTGGGCCGCGGCAGGGTGGGGCGGAAGCCGCAGGAAGGCTGCCGGCCGGGCCTCAGGTGGGGGGGCCATCCTGGAAGGGGGCCCCCGACCCCGGCCTCGGCGAAGCACGCGCGGGGACATCGGAAGCAGCTTCTGCTGGGACCGAGCGGCCGGACCCACCGCAGAGCAAACCCACTCGCTCCGAGGCTGCGGGAGGCCTTCTGGCGGCAGCCCCGCTTGGCGGAGCCGGGCGCCCGCGCGCAGTCGAGCCCACCGGAGCCGGCGTTCGGAGGGCACCGGGCTGCACACCCGGCTCGCGGGGAGGTCGGGAGGGCGACGCCGGCCTGCAGGCCCACCTCTCCGGGGGCCGCCCTGAGCAGGGAGGCCAGCCTGAAACGGACGGGCGAAGGGCCGAGCCCCTGCCATGGGACTGTTTCAGCGGGACGCCTTGGCCCAGCAAGCCCCACTCCGTCCCGGGAGGAGAGAAGCGGCTGTGACCCCCTAGAAGCACGGAGCAAGGCGCCCAGCCCTCGCCTCTGGCACGCGCTTCCCGGAGGGGGCTCTGTCAGCTCCCCCTTCCCCGAAAGCACCGCGCCTGCTCTCAGACGCGGAAAGCGATGCAAACACCCTGCCGGCTGGGGCCTCCACCCCAGGGAGCTGCGGGTGCCGCCAGCACCTCGGGGCCGACAGCGGCTTCGGGGAGTCCAGGCGGTCGCACGCCTGGGCCTGAAAACCGAGGGAGACAGCAGGTCCCTCCAGGCCGAGCCACGGTGCGCTGCGGGGGAGAACGTCCGCCCAGGGAAAGACGAGTGCGAAGAGGGAAGCGGGCAGGAGAGAGGAAGGGCGCGCTTCGTGAGGCCCGAGCGCCCGGGCCGTGGGGCCGGCTTCTCCCGGGCCGGCGCCTCGCGTCCTCCCCGGGGAAGCGGTGGGCTGACTCGCCGTGGGTGGGGACGCCGTAGGTCAAGCCCCTCGACCTCCCCGGGAGAGACAAGGCAGGGTGGAATGCCATCCCCGTCCACGTCCGCACACACGTCGCTGCACGGAGAAGGAGGCCTTCTCGGCGCGGAGCCTGTTCACCTCGAGCGAGCACCACCGCCTTCCCTCCGAGAGGCCAGCCTGAAGCCGAGCTGCCTTCCGCGGGCAGGCCTCCTTGGCGAAGGGAGAAAGCTGGGCCGCGGCAGGGTGGGGCGGAAGCCGCAGGAAGGCTGCCGGCCGGGCCTCAGGTGGGGGGGCCATCCTGGAAGGGGGCCCCCGACCCCGGCCTCGGCGAAGCACGCGCGGGGACATCGGAAGCAGCTTCTGCTGGGACCGAGCGGCCGGACCCACCGCAGAGCAAACCCACTCGCTCCGAGGCTGCGGGAGGCCTTCTGGCGGCAGCCCCGCTTGGCGGAGCCGGGCGCCCGCGCGCAGTCGAGCCCACCGGAGCCGGCGTTCGGAGGGCACCGGGCTGCACACCCGGCTCGCGGGGAGGTCGGGAGGGCGACGCCGGCCTGCAGGCCCACCTCTCCGGGGGCCGCCCTGAGCAGGGAGGCCAGCCTGAAACGGACGGGCGAAGGGCCGAGCCCCTGCCATGGGACTGTTTCAGCGGGACGCCTTGGCCCAGCAAGCCCCACTCCGTCCCGGGAGGAGAGAAGCGGCTGTGACCCCCTAGAAGCACGGAGCAAGGCGCCCAGCCCTCGCCTCTGGCACGCGCTTCCCGGAGGGGGCTCTGTCAGCTCCCCCTTCCCCGAAAGCACCGCGCCTGCTCTCAGACGCGGAAAGCGATGCAAACACCCTGCCGGCTGGGGCCTCCACCCCAGGGAGCTGCGGGTGCCGCCAGCACCTCGGGGCCGACAGCGGCTTCGGGGAGTCCAGGCGGTCGCACGCCTGGGCCTGAAAACCGAGGGAGACAGCAGGTCCCTCCAGGCCGAGCCACGGTGCGCTGCGGGGGAGAACGTCCGCCCAGGGAAAGACGAGTGCGAAGAGGGAAGCGGGCAGGAGAGAGGAAGGGCGCGCTTCGTGAGGCCCGAGCGCCCGGGCCGTGGGGCCGGCTTCTCCCGGGCCGGCGCCTCGCGTCCTCCCCGGGGAAGCGGTGGGCTGACTCGCCGTGGGTGGGGACGCCGTGGGTCAAGCCCCTCGACCTCCCCGGGAGAGACAAGGCAGGGTGGAATGCCATCCCCGTCCACGTCCGCACACACGTCGCTGCACGGAGAAGGAGGCCTTCTCGGCGCGGAGCCTGTTCACCTCGAGCGAGCACCACCGCCTTCCCTCCGAGAGGCCAGCCTGAAGCCGAGCTGCCTTCCGCGGGCAGGCCTCCTTGGCGAAGGGAGAAAGCTGGGCCGCGGCAGGGTGGGGCGGAAGCCGCAGGAAGGCTGCCGGCCGGGCCTCAGGTGGGGGGGCCATCCTGGAAGGGGGCCCCCGACCCCGGCCTCGGCGAAGCACGCGCGGGGACATCGGAAGCAGCTTCTGCTGGGACCGAGCGGCCGGACCCACCGCAGAGCAAACCCACTCGCTCCGAGGCTGCGGGAGGCCTTCTGGCGGCAGCCCCGCTTGGCGGAGCCGGGCGCCCGCGCGCAGTCGAGCCCACCGGAGCCGGCGTTCGGAGGGCACCGGGCTGCACACCCGGCTCGCGGGGAGGTCGGGAGGGCGACGCCGGCCTGCAGGCCCACCTCTCCGGGGGCCGCCCTGAGCAGGGAGGCCAGCCTGAAACGGACGGGCGAAGGGCCGAGCCCCTGCCATGGGACTGTTTCAGCGGGACGCCTTGGCCCAGCAAGCCCCACTCCGTCCCGGGAGGAGAGAAGCGGCTGTGACCCCCTAGAAGCACGGAGCAAGGCGCCCAGCCCTCGCCTCTGGCACGCGCTTCCCGGAGGGGGCTCTGTCAGCTCCCCCTTCCCCGAAAGCACCGCGCCTGCTCTCAGACGCGGAAAGCGATGCAAACACCCTGCCGGCTGGGGCCTCCACCCCAGGGAGCTGCGGGTGCCGCCAGCACCTCGGGGCCGACAGCGGCTTCGGGGAGTCCAGGCGGTCGCACGCCTGGGCCTGAAAACCGAGGGAGACAGCAGGTCCCTCCAGGCCGAGCCACGGTGCGCTGCGGGGGAGAACGTCCGCCCAGGGAAAGACGAGTGCGAAGAGGGAAGCGGGCAGGAGAGAGGAAGGGCGCGCTTCGTGAGGCCCGAGCGCCCGGGCCGTGGGGCCGGCTTCTCCCGGGCCGGCGCCTCGCGTCCTCCCCGGGGAAGCGGTGGGCTGACTCGCCGTGGGTGGGGACGCCGTGGGTCAAGCCCCTCGACCTCCCCGGGAGAGACAAGGCAGGGTGGAATGCCATCCCCGTCCACGTCCGCACACACGTCGCTGCACGGAGAAGGAGGCCTTCTCGGCGCGGAGCCTGTTCACCTCGAGCGAGCACCACCGCCTTCCCTCCGAGAGGCCAGCCTGAAGCCGAGCTGCCTTCCGCGGGCAGGCCTCCTTGGCGAAGGGAGAAAGCTGGGCCGCGGCAGGGTGGGGCGGAAGCCGCAGGAAGGCTGCCGGCCGGGCCTCAGGTGGGGGGGCCATCCTGGAAGGGGGCCCCCGACCCCGGCCTCGGCGAAGCACGCGCGGGGACATCGGAAGCAGCTTCTGCTGGGACCGAGCGGCCGGACCCACCGCAGAGCAAACCCACTCGCTCCGAGGCTGCGGGAGGCCTTCTGGCGGCAGCCCCGCTTGGCGGAGCCGGGCGCCCGCGCGCAGTCGAGCCCACCGGAGCCGGCGTTCGGAGGGCACCGGGCTGCACACCCGGCTCGCGGGGAGGTCGGGAGGGCGACGCCGGCCTGCAGGCCCACCTCTCCGGGGGCCGCCCTGAGCAGGGAGGCCAGCCTGAAACGGACGGGCGAAGGGCCGAGCCCCTGCCATGGGACTGTTTCAGCGGGACGCCTTGGCCCAGCAAGCCCCACTCCGTCCCGGGAGGAGAGAAGCGGCTGTGACCCCCTAGAAGCACGGAGCAAGGCGCCCAGCCCTCGCCTCTGGCACGCGCTTCCCGGAGGGGGCTCTGTCAGCTCCCCCTTCCCCGAAAGCACCGCGCCTGCTCTCAGACGCGGAAAGCGATGCAAACACCCTGCCGGCTGGGGCCTCCACCCCAGGGAGCTGCGGGTGCCGCCAGCACCTCGGGGCCGACAGCGGCTTCGGGGAGTCCAGGCGGTCGCACGCCTGGGCCTGAAAACCGAGGGAGACAGCAGGTCCCTCCAGGCCGAGCCACGGTGCGCTGCGGGGGAGAACGTCCGCCCAGGGAAAGACGAGTGCGAAGAGGGAAGCGGGCAGGAGAGAGGAAGGGCGCGCTTCGTGAGGCCCGAGCGCCCGGGCCGTGGGGCCGGCTTCTCCCGGGCCGGCGCCTCGCGTCCTCCCCGGGGAAGCGGTGGGCTGACTCGCCGTGGGTGGGGACGCCGTGGGTCAAGCCCCTCGACCTCCCCGGGAGAGACAAGGCAGGGTGGAATGCCATCCCCGTCCATGTCCGCACACACGTCGCTGCACGGAGAAGGAGGCCTTCTCGGCGCGGAGCCTGTTCACCTCGAGCGAGCACCACCGCCTTCCCTCCGAGAGGCCAGCCTGAAGCCGAGCTGCCTTCCGCGGGCAGGCCTCCTTGGCGAAGGGAGAAAGCTGGGCCGCGGCAGGGTGGGGCGGAAGCCGCAGGAAGGCTGCCGGCCGGGCCTCAGGTGGGGGGGCCATCCTGGAAGGGGGCCCCCGACCCCGGCCTCGGCGAAGCACGCGCGGGGACATCGGAAGCAGCTTCTGCTGGGACCGAGCGGCCGGACCCACCGCAGAGCAAACCCACTCGCTCCGAGGCTGCGGGAGGCCTTCTGGCGGCAGCCCCGCTTGGCGGAGCCGGGCGCCCGCGCGCAGTCGAGCCCACCGGAGCCGGCGTTCGGAGGGCACCGGGCTGCACACCCGGCTCGCGGGGAGGTCGGGAGGGCGACGCCGGCCTGCAGGCCCACCTCTCCGGGGGCCGCCCTGAGCAGGGAGGCCAGCCTGAAACGGACGGGCGAAGGGCCGAGCCCCTGCCATGGGACTGTTTCAGCGGGACGCCTTGGCCCAGCAAGCCCCACTCCGTCCCGGGAGGAGAGAAGCGGCTGTGACCCCCTAGAAGCACGGAGCAAGGCGCCCAGCCCTCGCCTCTGGCACGCGCTTCCCGGAGGGGGCTCTGTCAGCTCCCCCTTCCCCGAAAGCACCGCGCCTGCTCTCAGACGCGGAAAGCGATGCAAACACCCTGCCGGCTGGGGCCTCCACCCCAGGGAGCTGCGGGTGCCGCCAGCACCTCGGGGCCGACAGCGGCTTCGGGGAGTCCAGGCGGTCGCACGCCTGGGCCTGAAAACCGAGGGAGACAGCAGGTCCCTCCAGGCCGAGCCACGGTGCGCTGCGGGGGAGAACGTCCGCCCAGGGAAAGACGAGTGCGAAGAGGGAAGCGGGCAGGAGAGAGGAAGGGCGCGCTTCGTGAGGCCCGAGCGCCCGGGCCGTGGGGCCGGCTTCTCCCGGGCCGGCGCCTCGCGTCCTCCCCGGGGAAGCGGTGGGCTGACTCGCCGTGGGTGGGGACGCCGTGGGTCAAGCCCCTCGACCTCCCCGGGAGAGACAAGGCAGGGTGGAATGCCATCCCCGTCCACGTCCGCACACACGTCGCTGCACGGAGAAGGAGGCCTTCTCGGCGCGGAGCCTGTTCACCTCGAGCGAGCACCACCGCCTTCCCTCCGAGAGGCCAGCCTGAAGCCGAGCTGCCTTCCGCGGGCAGGCCTCCTTGGCGAAGGGAGAAAGCTGGGCCGCGGCAGGGTGGGGCGGAAGCCGCAGGAAGGCTGCCGGCCGGGCCTCAGGTGGGGGGGCCATCCTGGAAGGGGGCCCCCGACCCCGGCCTCGGCGAAGCACGCGCGGGGACATCGGAAGCAGCTTCTGCTGGGACCGAGCGGCCGGACCCACCGCAGAGCAAACCCACTCGCTCCGAGGCTGCGGGAGGCCTTCTGGCGGCAGCCCCGCTTGGCGGAGCCGGGCGCCCGCGCGCAGTCGAGCCCACCGGAGCCGGCGTTCGGAGGGCACCGGGCTGCACACCCGGCTCGCGGGGAGGTCGGGAGGGCGACGCCGGCCTGCAGGCCCACCTCTCCGGGGGCCGCCCTGAGCAGGGAGGCCAGCCTGAAACGGACGGGCGAAGGGCCGAGCCCCTGCCATGGGACTGTTTCAGCGGGACGCCTTGGCCCAGCAAGCCCCACTCCGTCCCGGGAGGAGAGAAGCGGCTGTGACCCCCTAGAAGCACGGAGCAAGGCGCCCAGCCCTCGCCTCTGGCACGCGCTTCCCGGAGGGGGCTCTGTCAGCTCCCCCTTCCCCGAAAGCACCGCGCCTGCTCTCAGACGCGGAAAGCGATGCAAACACCCTGCCGGCTGGGGCCTCCACCCCAGGGAGCTGCGGGTGCCGCCAGCACCTCGGGGCCGACAGCGGCTTCGGGGAGTCCAGGCGGTCGCACGCCTGGGCCTGAAAACCGAGGGAGACAGCAGGTCCCTCCAGGCCGAGCCACGGTGCGCTGCGGGGGAGAACGTCCGCCCAGGGAAAGACGAGTGCGAAGAGGGAAGCGGGCAGGAGAGAGGAAGGGCGCGCTTCGTGAGGCCCGAGCGCCCGGGCCGTGGGGCCGGCTTCTCCCGGGCCGGCGCCTCGCGTCCTCCCCGGGGAAGCGGTGGGCTGACTCGCCGTGGGTGGGGACGCCGTGGGTCAAGCCCCTCGACCTCCCCGGGAGAGACAAGGCAGGGTGGAATGCCATCCCCGTCCACGTCCGCACACACGTCGCTGCACGGAGAAGGAGGCCTTCTCGGCGCGGAGCCTGTTCACCTCGAGCGAGCACCACCGCCTTCCCTCCGAGAGGCCAGCCTGAAGCCGAGCTGCCTTCCGCGGGCAGGCCTCCTTGGCGAAGGGAGAAAGCTGGGCCGCGGCAGGGTGGGGCGGAAGCCGCAGGAAGGCTGCCGGCCGGGCCTCAGGTGGGGGGGCCATCCTGGAAGGGGGCCCCCGACCCCGGCCTCGGCGAAGCACGCGCGGGGACATCGGAAGCAGCTTCTGCTGGGACCGAGCGGCCGGACCCACCGCAGAGCAAACCCACTCGCTCCGAGGCTGCGGGAGGCCTTCTGGCGGCAGCCCCGCTTGGCGGAGCCGGGCGCCCGCGCGCAGTCGAGCCCACCGGAGCCGGCGTTCGGAGGGCACCGGGCTGCACACCCGGCTCGCGGGGAGGTCGGGAGGGCGACGCCGGCCTGCAGGCCCACCTCTCCGGGGGCCGCCCTGAGCAGGGAGGCCAGCCTGAAACGGACGGGCGAAGGGCCGAGCCCCTGCCATGGGACTGTTTCAGCGGGACGCCTTGGCCCAGCAAGCCCCACTCCGTCCCGGGAGGAGAGAAGCGGCTGTGACCCCCTAGAAGCACGGAGCAAGGCGCCCAGCCCTCGCCTCTGGCACGCGCTTCCCGGAGGGGGCTCTGTCAGCTCCCCCTTCCCCGAAAGCACCGCGCCTGCTCTCAGACGCGGAAAGCGATGCAAACACCCTGCCGGCTGGGGCCTCCACCCCAGGGAGCTGCGGGTGCCGCCAGCACCTCGGGGCCGACAGCGGCTTCGGGGAGTCCAGGCGGTCGCACGCCTGGGCCTGAAAACCGAGGGAGACAGCAGGTCCCTCCAGGCCGAGCCACGGTGCGCTGCGGGGGAGAACGTCCGCCCAGGGAAAGACGAGTGCGAAGAGGGAAGCGGGCAGGAGAGAGGAAGGGCGCGCTTCGTGAGGCCCGAGCGCCCGGGCCGTGGGGCCGGCTTCTCCCGGGCCGGCGCCTCGCGTCCTCCCCGGGGAAGCGGTGGGCTGACTCGCCGTGGGTGGGGACGCCGTGGGTCAAGCCCCTCGACCTCCCCGGGAGAGACAAGGCAGGGTGGAATGCCATCCCCGTCCACGTCCGCACACACGTCGCTGCACGGAGCAGGAGGCCTTCTCGGCGCGGAGCCTGTTCACCTCGAGCGAGCACCACCGCCTTCCCTCCGAGAGGCCAGCCTGAAGCCGAGCTGCCTTCCGCGGGCAGGCCTCCTTGGCGAAGGGAGAAAGCTGGGCCGCGGCAGGGTGGGGCGGAAGCCGCAGGAAGGCTGCCGGCCGGGCCTCAGGTGGGGGGGCCATCCTGGAAGGGGGCCCCCGACCCCGGCCTCGGCGAAGCACGCGCGGGGACATCGGAAGCAGCTTCTGCTGGGACCGAGCGGCCGGACCCACCGCAGAGCAAACCCACTCGCTCCGAGGCTGCGGGAGGCCTTCTGGCGGCAGCCCCGCTTGGCGGAGCCGGGCGCCCGCGCGCAGTCGAGCCCACCGGAGCCGGCGTTCGGAGGGCACCGGGCTGCACACCCGGCTCGCGGGGAGGTCGGGAGGGCGACGCCGGCCTGCAGGCCCACCTCTCCGGGGGCCGCCCTGAGCAGGGAGGCCAGCCTGAAACGGACGGGCGAAGGGCCGAGCCCCTGCCATGGGACTGTTTCAGCGGGACGCCTTGGCCCAGCAAGCCCCACTCCGTCCCGGGAGGAGAGAAGCGGCTGTGACCCCCTAGAAGCACGGAGCAAGGCGCCCAGCCCTCGCCTCTGGCACGCGCTTCCCGGAGGGGGCTCTGTCAGCTCCCCCTTCCCCGAAAGCACCGCGCCTGCTCTCAGACGCGGAAAGCGATGCAAACACCCTGCCGGCTGGGGCCTCCACCCCAGGGAGCTGCGGGTGCCGCCAGCACCTCGGGGCCGACAGCGGCTTCGGGGAGTCCAGGCGGTCGCACGCCTGGGCCTGAAAACCGAGGGAGACAGCAGGTCCCTCCAGGCCGAGCCACGGTGCGCTGCGGGGGAGAACGTCCGCCCAGGGAAAGACGAGTGCGAAGAGGGAAGCGGGCAGGAGAGAGGAAGGGCGCGCTTCGTGAGGCCCGAGCGCCCGGGCCGTGGGGCCGGCTTCTCCCGGGCCGGCGCCTCGCGTCCTCCCCGGGGAAGCGGTGGGCTGACTCGCTGTGGGTGGGGACGCCGTAGGTCAAGCCCCTCGACCTCCCCGGGAGAGACAAGGCAGGGTGGAATGCCATCCCCGTCCACGTCCGCACACACGTCGCTGCACGGAGCAGGAGGCCTTCTCGGCGCGGAGCCTGTTCACCTCGAGCGAGCACCACCGCCTTCCCTCCGAGAGGCCAGCCTGAAGCCGAGCTGCCTTCCGCGGGCAGGCCTCCTTGGCGAAGGGAGAAAGCTGGGCCGCGGCAGGGTGGGGCGGAAGCCGCAGGAAGGCTGCCGGCCGGGCCTCAGGTGGGGGGGCCATCCTGGAAGGGGGCCCCCGACCCCGGCCTCGGCGAAGCACGCGCGGGGACATCGGAAGCAGCTTCTGCTGGGACCGAGCGGCCGGACCCACCGCAGAGCAAACCCACTCGCTCCGAGGCTGCGGGAGGCCTTCTGGCGGCAGCCCCGCTTGGCGGAGCCGGGCGCCCGCGCGCAGTCGAGCCCACCGGAGCCGGCGTTCGGAGGGCACCGGGCTGCACACCCGGCTCGCGGGGAGGTCGGGAGGGCGACGCCGGCCTGCAGGCCCACCTCTCCGGGGGCCGCCCTGAGCAGGGAGGCCAGCCTGAAACGGACGGGCGAAGGGCCGAGCCCCTGCCATGGGACTGTTTCAGCGGGACGCCTTGGCCCAGCAAGCCCCACTCCGTCCCGGGAGGAGAGAAGCGGCTGTGACCCCCTAGAAGCACGGAGCAAGGCGCCCAGCCCTCGCCTCTGGCACGCGCTTCCCGGAGGGGGCTCTGTCAGCTCCCCCTTCCCCGAAAGCACCGCGCCTGCTCTCAGACGCGGAAAGCGATGCAAACACCCTGCCGGCTGGGGCCTCCACCCCAGGGAGCTGCGGGTGCCGCCAGCACCTCGGGGCCGACAGCGGCTTCGGGGAGTCCAGGCGGTCGCACGCCTGGGCCTGAAAACCGAGGGAGACAGCAGGTCCCTCCAGGCCGAGCCACGGTGCGCTGCGGGGGAGAACGTCCGCCCAGGGAAAGACGAGTGCGAAGAGGGAAGCGGGCAGGAGAGAGGAAGGGCGCGCTTCGTGAGGCCCGAGCGCCCGGGCCGTGGGGCCGGCTTCTCCCGGGCCGGCGCCTCGCGTCCTCCCCGGGGAAGCGGTGGGCTGACTCGCCGTGGGTGGGGACGCCGTAGGTCAAGCCCCTCGACCTCCCCGGGAGAGACAAGGCAGGGTGGAATGCCATCCCCGTCCACGTCCGCACACACGTCGCTGCACGGAGCAGGAGGCCTTCTCGGCGCGGAGCCTGTTCACCTCGAGCGAGCACCACCGCCTTCCCTCCGAGAGGCCAGCCTGAAGCCGAGCTGCCTTCCGCGGGCAGGCCTCCTTGGCGAAGGGAGAAAGCTGGGCCGCGGCAGGGTGGGGCGGAAGCCGCAGGAAGGCTGCCGGCCGGGCCTCAGGTGGGGGGGCCATCCTGGAAGGGGGCCCCCGACCCCGGCCTCGGCGAAGCACGCGCGGGGACATCGGAAGCAGCTTCTGCTGGGACCGAGCGGCCGGACCCACCGCAGAGCAAACCCACTCGCTCCGAGGCTGCGGGAGGCCTTCTGGCGGCAGCCCCGCTTGGCGGAGCCGGGCGCCCGCGCGCAGTCGAGCCCACCGGAGCCGGCGTTCGGAGGGCACCGGGCTGCACACCCGGCTCGCGGGGAGGTCGGGAGGGCGACGCCGGCCTGCAGGCCCACCTCTCCGGGGGCCGCCCTGAGCAGGGAGGCCAGCCTGAAACGGACGGGCGAAGGGCCGAGCCCCTGCCATGGGACTGTTTCAGCGGGACGCCTTGGCCCAGCAAGCCCCACTCCGTCCCGGGAGGAGAGAAGCGGCTGTGACCCCCTAGAAGCACGGAGCAAGGCGCCCAGCCCTCGCCTCTGGCACGCGCTTCCCGGAGGGGGCTCTGTCAGCTCCCCCTTCCCCGAAAGCACCGCGCCTGCTCTCAGACGCGGAAAGCGATGCAAACACCCTGCCGGCTGGGGCCTCCACCCCAGGGAGCTGCGGGTGCCGCCAGCACCTCGGGGCCGACAGCGGCTTCGGGGAGTCCAGGCGGTCGCACGCCTGGGCCTGAAAACCGAGGGAGACAGCAGGTCCCTCCAGGCCGAGCCACGGTGCGCTGCGGGGGAGAACGTCCGCCCAGGGAAAGACGAGTGCGAAGAGGGAAGCGGGCAGGAGAGAGGAAGGGCGCGCTTCGTGAGGCCCGAGCGCCCGGGCCGTGGGGCCGGCTTCTCCCGGGCCGGCGCCTCGCGTCCTCCCCGGGGAAGCGGTGGGCTGACTCGCCGTGGGTGGGGACGCCGTAGGTCAAGCCCCTCGACCTCCCCGGGAGAGACAAGGCAGGGTGGAATGCCATCCCCGTCCACGTCCGCACACACGTCGCTGCACGGAGAAGGAGGCCTTCTCGGCGCGGAGCCTGTTCACCTCGAGCGAGCACCACCGCCTTCCCTCCGAGAGGCCAGCCTGAAGCCGAGCTGCCTTCCGCGGGCAGGCCTCCTTGGCGAAGGGAGAAAGCTGGGCCGCGGCAGGGTGGGGCGGAAGCCGCAGGAAGGCTGCCGGCCGGGCCTCAGGTGGGGGGGCCATCCTGGAAGGGGGCCCCCGACCCCGGCCTCGGCGAAGCACGCGCGGGGACATCGGAAGCAGCTTCTGCTGGGACCGAGCGGCCGGACCCACCGCAGAGCAAACCCACTCGCTCCGAGGCTGCGGGAGGCCTTCTGGCGGCAGCCCCGCTTGGCGGAGCCGGGCGCCCGCGCGCAGTCGAGCCCACCGGAGCCGGCGTTCGGAGGGCACCGGGCTGCACACCCGGCTCGCGGGGAGGTCGGGAGGGCGACGCCGGCCTGCAGGCCCACCTCTCCGGGGGCCGCCCTGAGCAGGGAGGCCAGCCTGAAACGGACGGGCGAAGGGCCGAGCCCCTGCCATGGGACTGTTTCAGCGGGACGCCTTGGCCCAGCAAGCCCCACTCCGTCCCGGGAGGAGAGAAGCGGCTGTGACCCCCTAGAAGCACGGAGCAAGGCGCCCAGCCCTCGCCTCTGGCACGCGCTTCCCGGAGGGGGCTCTGTCAGCTCCCCCTTCCCCGAAAGCACCGCGCCTGCTCTCAGACGCGGAAAGCGATGCAAACACCCTGCCGGCTGGGGCCTCCACCCCAGGGAGCTGCGGGTGCCGCCAGCACCTCGGGGCCGACAGCGGCTTCGGGGAGTCCAGGCGGTCGCACGCCTGGGCCTGAAAACCGAGGGAGACAGCAGGTCCCTCCAGGCCGAGCCACGGTGCGCTGCGGGGGAGAACGTCCGCCCAGGGAAAGACGAGTGCGAAGAGGGAAGCGGGCAGGAGAGAGGAAGGGCGCGCTTCGTGAGGCCCGAGCGCCCGGGCCGTGGGGCCGGCTTCTCCCGGGCCGGCGCCTCGCGTCCTCCCCGGGGAAGCGGTGGGCTGACTCGCCGTGGGTGGGGACGCCGTAGGTCAAGCCCCTCGACCTCCCCGGGAGAGACAAGGCAGGGTGGAATGCCATCCCCGTCCACGTCCGCACACACGTCGCTGCACGGAGAAGGAGGCCTTCTCGGCGCGGAGCCTGTTCACCTCGAGCGAGCACCACCGCCTTCCCTCCGAGAGGCCAGCCTGAAGCCGAGCTGCCTTCCGCGGGCAGGCCTCCTTGGCGAAGGGAGAAAGCTGGGCCGCGGCAGGGTGGGGCGGAAGCCGCAGGAAGGCTGCCGGCCGGGCCTCAGGTGGGGGGGCCATCCTGGAAGGGGGCCCCCGACCCCGGCCTCGGCGAAGCACGCGCGGGGACATCGGAAGCAGCTTCTGCTGGGACCGAGCGGCCGGACCCACCGCAGAGCAAACCCACTCGCTCCGAGGCTGCGGGAGGCCTTCTGGCGGCAGCCCCGCTTGGCGGAGCCGGGCGCCCGCGCGCAGTCGAGCCCACCGGAGCCGGCGTTCGGAGGGCACCGGGCTGCACACCCGGCTCGCGGGGAGGTCGGGAGGGCGACGCCGGCCTGCAGGCCCACCTCTCCGGGGGCCGCCCTGAGCAGGGAGGCCAGCCTGAAACGGACGGGCGAAGGGCCGAGCCCCTGCCATGGGACTGTTTCAGCGGGACGCCTTGGCCCAGCAAGCCCCACTCCGTCCCGGGAGGAGAGAAGCGGCTGTGACGCCCTAGAAGCACGGAGCAAGGCGCCCAGCCCTCGCCTCTGGCACGCGCTTCCCGGAGGGGGCTCTGTCAGCTCCCCCTTCCCCGAAAGCACCGCGCCTGCTCTCAGACGCGGAAAGCGATGCAAACACCCTGCCGGCTGGGGCCTCCACCCCAGGGAGCTGCGGGTGCCGCCAGCACCTCGGGGCCGACAGCGGCTTCGGGGAGTCCAGGCGGTCGCACGCCTGGGCCTGAAAACCGAGGGAGACAGCAGGTCCCTCCAGGCCGAGCCACGGTGCGCTGCGGGGGAGAACGTCCGCCCAGGGAAAGACGAGTGCGAAGAGGGAAGCGGGCAGGAGAGAGGAAGGGCGCGCTTCGTGAGGCCCGAGCGCCCGGGCCGTGGGGCCGGCTTCTCCCGGGCCGGCGCCTCGCGTCCTCCCCGGGGAAGCGGTGGGCTGACTCGCCGTGGGTGGGGACGCCGTAGGTCAAGCCCCTCGACCTCCCCGGGAGAGACAAGGCAGGGTGGAATGCCATCCCCGTCCACGTCCGCACACACGTCGCTGCACGGAGCAGGAGGCCTTCTCGGCGCGGAGCCTGTTCACCTCGAGCGAGCACCACCGCCTTCCCTCCGAGAGGCCAGCCTGAAGCCGAGCTGCCTTCCGCGGGCAGGCCTCCTTGGCGAAGGGAGAAAGCTGGGCCGCGGCAGGGTGGGGCGGAAGCCGCAGGAAGGCTGCCGGCCGGGCCTCAGGTGGGGGGGCCATCCTGGAAGGGGGCCCCCGACCCCGGCCTCGGCGAAGCACGCGCGGGGACATCGGAAGCAGCTTCTGCTGGGACCGAGCGGCCGGACCCACCGCAGAGCAAACCCACTCGCTCCGAGGCTGCGGGAGGCCTTCTGGCGGCAGCCCCGCTTGGCGGAGCCGGGCGCCCGCGCGCAGTCGAGCCCACCGGAGCCGGCGTTCGGAGGGCACCGGGCTGCACACCCGGCTCGCGGGGAGGTCGGGAGGGCGACGCCGGCCTGCAGGCCCACCTCTCCGGGGGCCGCCCTGAGCAGGGAGGCCAGCCTGAAACGGACGGGCGAAGGGCCGAGCCCCTGCCATGGGACTGTTTCAGCGGGACGCCTTGGCCCAGCAAGCCCCACTCCGTCCCGGGAGGAGAGAAGCGGCTGTGACCCCCTAGAAGCACGGAGCAAGGCGCCCAGCCCTCGCCTCTGGCACGCGCTTCCCGGAGGGGGCTCTGTCAGCTCCCCCTTCCCCGAAAGCACCGCGCCTGCTCTCAGACGCGGAAAGCGATGCAAACACCCTGCCGGCTGGGGCCTCCACCCCAGGGAGCTGCGGGTGCCGCCAGCACCTCGGGGCCGACAGCGGCTTCGGGGAGTCCAGGCGGTCGCACGCCTGGGCCTGAAAACCGAGGGAGACAGCAGGTCCCTCCAGGCCGAGCCACGGTGCGCTGCGGGGGAGAACGTCCGCCCAGGGAAAGACGAGTGCGAAGAGGGAAGCGGGCAGGAGAGAGGAAGGGCGCGCTTCGTGAGGCCCGAGCGCCCGGGCCGTGGGGCCGGCTTCTCCCGGGCCGGCGCCTCGCGTCCTCCCCGGGGAAGCGGTGGGCTGACTCGCCGTGGGTGGGGACGCCGTAGGTCAAGCCCCTCGACCTCCCCGGGAGAGACAAGGCAGGGTGGAATGCCATCCCCGTCCACGTCCGCACACACGTCGCTGCACGGAGAAGGAGGCCTTCTCGGCGCGGAGCCTGTTCACCTCGAGCGAGCACCACCGCCTTCCCTCCGAGAGGCCAGCCTGAAGCCGAGCTGCCTTCCGCGGGCAGGCCTCCTTGGCGAAGGGAGAAAGCTGGGCCGCGGCAGGGTGGGGCGGAAGCCGCAGGAAGGCTGCCGGCCGGGCCTCAGGTGGGGGGGCCATCCTGGAAGGGGGCCCCCGACCCCGGCCTCGGCGAAGCACGCGCGGGGACATCGGAAGCAGCTTCTGCTGGGACCGAGCGGCCGGACCCACCGCAGAGCAAACCCACTCGCTCCGAGGCTGCGGGAGGCCTTCTGGCGGCAGCCCCGCTTGGCGGAGCCGGGCGCCCGCGCGCAGTCGAGCCCACCGGAGCCGGCGTTCGGAGGGCACCGGGCTGCACACCCGGCTCGCGGGGAGGTCGGGAGGGCGACGCCGGCCTGCAGGCCCACCTCTCCGGGGGCCGCCCTGAGCAGGGAGGCCAGCCTGAAACGGACGGGCGAAGGGCCGAGCCCCTGCCATGGGACTGTTTCAGCGGGACGCCTTGGCCCAGCAAGCCCCACTCCGTCCCGGGAGGAGAGAAGCGGCTGTGACCCCCTAGAAGCACGGAGCAAGGCGCCCAGCCCTCGCCTCTGGCACGCGCTTCCCGGAGGGGGCTCTGTCAGCTCCCCCTTCCCCGAAAGCACCGCGCCTGCTCTCAGACGCGGAAAGCGATGCAAACACCCTGCCGGCTGGGGCCTCCACCCCAGGGAGCTGCGGGTGCCGCCAGCACCTCGGGGCCGACAGCGGCTTCGGGGAGTCCAGGCGGTCGCACGCCTGGGCCTGAAAACCGAGGGAGACAGCAGGTCCCTCCAGGCCGAGCCACGGTGCGCTGCGGGGGAGAACGTCCGCCCAGGGAAAGACGAGTGCGAAGAGGGAAGCGGGCAGGAGAGAGGAAGGGCGCGCTTCGTGAGGCCCGAGCGCCCGGGCCGTGGGGCCGGCTTCTCCCGGGCCGGCGCCTCGCGTCCTCCCCGGGGAAGCGGTGGGCTGACTCGCCGTGGGTGGGGACGCCGTGGGTCAAGCCCCTCGACCTCCCCGGGAGAGACAAGGCAGGGTGGAATGCCATCCCCGTCCACGTCCGCACACACGTCGCTGCACGGAGAAGGAGGCCTTCTCGGCGCGGAGCCTGTTCACCTCGAGCGAGCACCACCGCCTTCCCTCCGAGGGGCCAGCCTGAAGCCGAGCTGCCTTCCGCGGGCAGGCCTCCTTGGCGAAGGGAGAAAGCTGGGCCGCGGCAGGGTGGGGCGGAAGCCGCAGGAAGGCTGCCGGCCGGGCCTCAGGTGGGGGGGCCATCCTGGAAGGGGGCCCCCGACCCCGGCCTCGGCGAAGCACGCGCGGGGACATCGGAAGCAGCTTCTGCTGGGACCGAGCGGCCGGACCCACCGCAGAGCAAACCCACTCGCTCCGAGGCTGCGGGAGGCCTTCTGGCGGCAGCCCCGCTTGGCGGAGCCGGGCGCCCGCGCGCAGTCGAGCCCACCGGAGCCGGCGTTCGGAGGGCACCGGGCTGCACACCCGGCTCGCGGGGAGGTCGGGAGGGCGACGCCGGCCTGCAGGCCCACCTCTCCGGGGGCCGCCCTGAGCAGGGAGGCCAGCCTGAAACGGACGGGCGAAGGGCCGAGCCCCTGCCATGGGACTGTTTCAGCGGGACGCCTTGGCCCAGCAAGCCCCACTCCGTCCCGGGAGGAGAGAAGCGGCTGTGACCCCCTAGAAGCACGGAGCAAGGCGCCCAGCCCTCGCCTCTGGCACGCGCTTCCCGGAGGGGGCTCTGTCAGCTCCCCCTTCCCCGAAAGCACCGCGCCTGCTCTCAGACGCGGAAAGCGATGCAAACACCCTGCCGGCTGGGGCCTCCACCCCAGGGAGCTGCGGGTGCCGCCAGCAACTCGGGGCCGACAGCGGCTTCGGGGAGTCCAGGCGGTCGCACGCCTGGGCCTGAAAACCGAGGGAGACAGCAGGTCCCTCCAGGCCGAGCCACGGTGCGCTGCGGGGGAGAACGTCCGCCCAGGGAAAGACGAGTGCGAAGAGGGAAGCGGGCAGGAGAGAGGAAGGGCGCGCTTCGTGAGGCCCGAGCGCCCGGGCCGTGGGGCCGGCTTCTCCCGGGCCGGCGCCTCGCGTCCTCCCCGGGGAAGCGGTGGGCTGACTCGCCGTGGGTGG
The DNA here is from genome assembly GCF_963455335.1 of Martes martes. Lineage (NCBI taxonomy): Eukaryota > Metazoa > Chordata > Mammalia > Carnivora > Mustelidae > Martes > Martes martes. The sequence goes on from NW_027666621.1 coordinate 83,516, forward strand.
GGACGCCGTAGGTCAAGCCCCTCGACCTCCCCGGGAGAGACAAGGCAGGGTGGAATGCCATCCCCGTCCACGTCCGCACACACGTCGCTGCACGGAGAAGGAGGCCTTCTCGGCGCGGAGCCTGTTCACCTCGAGCGAGCACCACCGCCTTCCCTCCGAGAGGCCAGCCTGAAGCCGAGCTGCCTTCCGCGGGCAGGCCTCCTTGGCGAAGGGAGAAAGCTGGGCCGCGGCAGGGTGGGGCGGAAGCCGCAGGAAGGCTGCCGGCCGGGCCTCAGGTGGGGGGGCCATCCTGGAAGGGGGCCCCCGACCCCGGCCTCGGCGAAGCACGCGCGGGGACATCGGAAGCAGCTTCTGCTGGGACCGAGCGGCCGGACCCACCGCAGAGCAAACCCACTCGCTCCGAGGCTGCGGGAGGCCTTCTGGCGGCAGCCCCGCTTGGCGGAGCCGGGCGCCCGCGCGCAGTCGAGCCCACCGGAGCCGGCGTTCGGAGGGCACCGGGCTGCACACCCGGCTCGCGGGGAGGTCGGGAGGGCGACGCCGGCCTGCAGGCCCACCTCTCCGGGGGCCGCCCTGAGCAGGGAGGCCAGCCTGAAACGGACGGGCGAAGGGCCGAGCCCCTGCCATGGGACTGTTTCAGCGGGACGCCTTGGCCCAGCAAGCCCCACTCCGTCCCGGGAGGAGAGAAGCGGCTGTGACCCCCTAGAAGCACGGAGCAAGGCGCCCAGCCCTCGCCTCTGGCACGCGCTTCCCGGAGGGGGCTCTGTCAGCTCCCCCTTCCCCGAAAGCACCGCGCCTGCTCTCAGACGCGGAAAGCGATGCAAACACCCTGCCGGCTGGGGCCTCCACCCCAGGGAGCTGCGGGTGCCGCCAGCACCTCGGGGCCGACAGCGGCTTCGGGGAGTCCAGGCGGTCGCACGCCTGGGCCTGAAAACCGAGGGAGACAGCAGGTCCCTCCAGGCCGAGCCACGGTGCGCTGCGGGGGAGAACGTCCGCCCAGGGAAAGACGAGTGCGAAGAGGGAAGCGGGCAGGAGAGAGGAAGGGCGCGCTTCGTGAGGCCCGAGCGCCCGGGCCGTGGGGCCGGCTTCTCCCGGGCCGGCGCCTCGCGTCCTCCCCGGGGAAGCGGTGGGCTGACTCGCCGTGGGTGGGGACGCCGTAGGTCAAGCCCCTCGACCTCCCCGGGAGAGACAAGGCAGGGTGGAATGCCATCCCCGTCCACGTCCGCACACACGTCGCTGCACGGAGAAGGAGGCCTTCTCGGCGCGGAGCCTGTTCACCTCGAGCGAGCACCACCGCCTTCCCTCCGAGAGGCCAGCCTGAAGCCGAGCTGCCTTCCGCGGGCAGGCCTCCTTGGCGAAGGGAGAAAGCTGGGCCGCGGCAGGGTGGGGCGGAAGCCGCAGGAAGGCTGCCGGCCGGGCCTCAGGTGGGGGGGCCATCCTGGAAGGGGGCCCCCGACCCCGGCCTCGGCGAAGCACGCGCGGGGACATCGGAAGCAGCTTCTGCTGGGACCGAGCGGCCGGACCCACCGCAGAGCAAACCCACTCGCTCCGAGGCTGCGGGAGGCCTTCTGGCGGCAGCCCCGCTTGGCGGAGCCGGGCGCCCGCGCGCAGTCGAGCCCACCGGAGCCGGCGTTCGGAGGGCACCGGGCTGCACACCCGGCTCGCGGGGAGGTCGGGAGGGCGACGCCGGCCTGCAGGCCCACCTCTCCGGGGGCCGCCCTGAGCAGGGAGGCCAGCCTGAAACGGACGGGCGAAGGGCCGAGCCCCTGCCATGGGACTGTTTCAGCGGGACGCCTTGGCCCAGCAAGCCCCACTCCGTCCCGGGAGGAGAGAAGCGGCTGTGACCCCCTAGAAGCACGGAGCAAGGCGCCCAGCCCTCGCCTCTGGCACGCGCTTCCCGGAGGGGGCTCTGTCAGCTCCCCCTTCCCCGAAAGCACCGCGCCTGCTCTCAGACGCGGAAAGCGATGCAAACACCCTGCCGGCTGGGGCCTCCACCCCAGGGAGCTGCGGGTGCCGCCAGCACCTCGGGGCCGACAGCGGCTTCGGGGAGTCCAGGCGGTCGCACGCCTGGGCCTGAAAACCGAGGGAGACAGCAGGTCCCTCCAGGCCGAGCCACGGTGCGCTGCGGGGGAGAACGTCCGCCCAGGGAAAGACGAGTGCGAAGAGGGAAGCGGGCAGGAGAGAGGAAGGGCGCGCTTCGTGAGGCCCGAGCGCCCGGGCCGTGGGGCCGGCTTCTCCCGGGCCGGCGCCTCGCGTCCTCCCCGGGGAAGCGGTGGGCTGACTCGCCGTGGGTGGGGACGCCGTAGGTCAAGCCCCTCGACCTCCCCGGGAGAGACAAGGCAGGGTGGAATGCCATCCCCGTCCACGTCCGCACACACGTCGCTGCACGGAGAAGGAGGCCTTCTCGGCGCGGAGCCTGTTCACCTCGAGCGAGCACCACCGCCTTCCCTCCGAGAGGCCAGCCTGAAGCCGAGCTGCCTTCCGCGGGCAGGCCTCCTTGGCGAAGGGAGAAAGCTGGGCCGCGGCAGGGTGGGGCGGAAGCCGCAGGAAGGCTGCCGGCCGGGCCTCAGGTGGGGGGGCCATCCTGGAAGGGGGCCCCCGACCCCGGCCTCGGCGAAGCACGCGCGGGGACATCGGAAGCAGCTTCTGCTGGGACCGAGCGGCCGGACCCACCGCAGAGCAAACCCACTCGCTCCGAGGCTGCGGGAGGCCTTCTGGCGGCAGCCCCGCTTGGCGGAGCCGGGCGCCCGCGCGCAGTCGAGCCCACCGGAGCCGGCGTTCGGAGGGCACCGGGCTGCACACCCGGCTCGCGGGGAGGTCGGGAGGGCGACGCCGGCCTGCAGGCCCACCTCTCCGGGGGCCGCCCTGAGCAGGGAGGCCAGCCTGAAACGGACGGGCGAAGGGCCGAGCCCCTGCCATGGGACTGTTTCAGCGGGACGCCTTGGCCCAGCAAGCCCCACTCCGTCCCGGGAGGAGAGAAGCGGCTGTGACCCCCTAGAAGCACGGAGCAAGGCGCCCAGCCCTCGCCTCTGGCACGCGCTTCCCGGAGGGGGCTCTGTCAGCTCCCCCTTCCCCGAAAGCACCGCGCCTGCTCTCAGACGCGGAAAGCGATGCAAACACCCTGCCGGCTGGGGCCTCCACCCCAGGGAGCTGCGGGTGCCGCCAGCACCTCGGGGCCGACAGCGGCTTCGGGGAGTCCAGGCGGTCGCACGCCTGGGCCTGAAAACCGAGGGAGACAGCAGGTCCCTCCAGGCCGAGCCACGGTGCGCTGCGGGGGAGAACGTCCGCCCAGGGAAAGACGAGTGCGAAGAGGGAAGCGGGCAGGAGAGAGGAAGGGCGCGCTTCGTGAGGCCCGAGCGCCCGGGCCGTGGGGCCGGCTTCTCCCGGGCCGGCGCCTCGCGTCCTCCCCGGGGAAGCGGTGGGCTGACTCGCCGTGGGTGGGGACGCCGTAGGTCAAGCCCCTCGACCTCCCCGGGAGAGACAAGGCAGGGTGGAATGCCATCCCCGTCCACGTCCGCACACACGTCGCTGCACGGAGCAGGAGGCCTTCTCGGCGCGGAGCCTGTTCACCTCGAGCGAGCACCACCGCCTTCCCTCCGAGAGGCCAGCCTGAAGCCGAGCTGCCTTCCGCGGGCAGGCCTCCTTGGCGAAGGGAGAAAGCTGGGCCGCGGCAGGGTGGGGCGGAAGCCGCAGGAAGGCTGCCGGCCGGGCCTCAGGTGGGGGGGCCATCCTGGAAGGGGGCCCCCGACCCCGGCCTCGGCGAAGCACGCGCGGGGACATCGGAAGCAGCTTCTGCTGGGACCGAGCGGCCGGACCCACCGCAGAGCAAACCCACTCGCTCCGAGGCTGCGGGAGGCCTTCTGGCGGCAGCCCCGCTTGGCGGAGCCGGGCGCCCGCGCGCAGTCGAGCCCACCGGAGCCGGCGTTCGGAGGGCACCGGGCTGCACACCCGGCTCGCGGGGAGGTCGGGAGGGCGACGCCGGCCTGCAGGCCCACCTCTCCGGGGGCCGCCCTGAGCAGGGAGGCCAGCCTGAAACGGACGGGCGAAGGGCCGAGCCCCTGCCATGGGACTGTTTCAGCGGGACGCCTTGGCCCAGCAAGCCCCACTCCGTCCCGGGAGGAGAGAAGCGGCTGTGACCCCCTAGAAGCACGGAGCAAGGCGCCCAGCCCTCGCCTCTGGCACGCGCTTCCCGGAGGGGGCTCTGTCAGCTCCCCCTTCCCCGAAAGCACCGCGCCTGCTCTCAGACGCGGAAAGCGATGCAAACACCCTGCCGGCTGGGGCCTCCACCCCAGGGAGCTGCGGGTGCCGCCAGCACCTCGGGGCCGACAGCGGCTTCGGGGAGTCCAGGCGGTCGCACGCCTGGGCCTGAAAACCGAGGGAGACAGCAGGTCCCTCCAGGCCGAGCCACGGTGCGCTGCGGGGGAGAACGTCCGCCCAGGGAAAGACGAGTGCGAAGAGGGAAGCGGGCAGGAGAGAGGAAGGGCGCGCTTCGTGAGGCCCGAGCGCCCGGGCCGTGGGGCCGGCTTCTCCCGGGCCGGCGCCTCGCGTCCTCCCCGGGGAAGCGGTGGGCTGACTCGCCGTGGGTGGGGACGCCGTAGGTCAAGCCCCTCGACCTCCCCGGGAGAGACAAGGCAGGGTGGAATGCCATCCCCGTCCACGTCCGCACACACGTCGCTGCACGGAGAAGGAGGCCTTCTCGGCGCGGAGCCTGTTCACCTCGAGCGAGCACCACCGCCTTCCCTCCGAGAGGCCAGCCTGAAGCCGAGCTGCCTTCCGCGGGCAGGCCTCCTTGGCGAAGGGAGAAAGCTGGGCCGCGGCAGGGTGGGGCGGAAGCCGCAGGAAGGCTGCCGGCCGGGCCTCAGGTGGGGGGGCCATCCTGGAAGGGGGCCCCCGACCCCGGCCTCGGCGAAGCACGCGCGGGGACATCGGAAGCAGCTTCTGCTGGGACCGAGCGGCCGGACCCACCGCAGAGCAAACCCACTCGCTCCGAGGCTGCGGGAGGCCTTCTGGCGGCAGCCCCGCTTGGCGGAGCCGGGCGCCCGCGCGCAGTCGAGCCCACCGGAGCCGGCGTTCGGAGGGCACCGGGCTGCACACCCGGCTCGCGGGGAGGTCGGGAGGGCGACGCCGGCCTGCAGGCCCACCTCTCCGGGGGCCGCCCTGAGCAGGGAGGCCAGCCTGAAACGGACGGGCGAAGGGCCGAGCCCCTGCCATGGGACTGTTTCAGCGGGACGCCTTGGCCCAGCAAGCCCCACTCCGTCCCGGGAGGAGAGAAGCGGCTGTGACCCCCTAGAAGCACGGAGCAAGGCGCCCAGCCCTCGCCTCTGGCACGCGCTTCCCGGAGGGGGCTCTGTCAGCTCCCCCTTCCCCGAAAGCACCGCGCCTGCTCTCAGACGCGGAAAGCGATGCAAACACCCTGCCGGCTGGGGCCTCCACCCCAGGGAGCTGCGGGTGCCGCCAGCACCTCGGGGCCGACAGCGGCTTCGGGGAGTCCAGGCGGTCGCACGCCTGGGCCTGAAAACCGAGGGAGACAGCAGGTCCCTCCAGGCCGAGCCACGGTGCGCTGCGGGGGAGAACGTCCGCCCAGGGAAAGACGAGTGCGAAGAGGGAAGCGGGCAGGAGAGAGGAAGGGCGCGCTTCGTGAGGCCCGAGCGCCCGGGCCGTGGGGCCGGCTTCTCCCGGGCCGGCGCCTCGCGTCCTCCCCGGGGAAGCGGTGGGCTGACTCGCCGTGGGTGGGGACGCCGTAGGTCAAGCCCCTCGACCTCCCCGGGAGAGACAAGGCAGGGTGGAATGCCATCCCCGTCCACGTCCGCACACACGTCGCTGCACGGAGCAGGAGGCCTTCTCGGCGCGGAGCCTGTTCACCTCGAGCGAGCACCACCGCCTTCCCTCCGAGAGGCCAGCCTGAAGCCGAGCTGCCTTCCGCGGGCAGGCCTCCTTGGCGAAGGGAGAAAGCTGGGCCGCGGCAGGGTGGGGCGGAAGCCGCAGGAAGGCTGCCGGCCGGGCCTCAGGTGGGGGGGCCATCCTGGAAGGGGGCCCCCGACCCCGGCCTCGGCGAAGCACGCGCGGGGACATCGGAAGCAGCTTCTGCTGGGACCGAGCGGCCGGACCCACCGCAGAGCAAACCCACTTGCTCCGAGGCTGCGGGAGGCCTTCTGGCGGCAGCCCCGCTTGGCGGAGCCGGGCGCCCGCGCGCAGTCGAGCCCACCGGAGCCGGCGTTCGGAGGGCACCGGGCTGCACACCCGGCTCGCGGGGAGGTCGGGAGGGCGACGCCGGCCTGCAGGCCCACCTCTCCGGGGGCCGCCCTGAGCAGGGAGGCCAGCCTGAAACGGACGGGCGAAGGGCCGAGCCCCTGCCATGGGACTGTTTCAGCGGGACGCCTTGGCCCAGCAAGCCCCACTCCGTCCCGGGAGGAGAGAAGCGGCTGTGACCCCCTAGAAGCACGGAGCAAGGCGCCCAGCCCTCGCCTCTGGCACGCGCTTCCCGGAGGGGGCTCTGTCAGCTCCCCCTTCCCCGAAAGCACCGCGCCTGCTCTCAGACGCGGAAAGCGATGCAAACACCCTGCCGGCTGGGGCCTCCACCCCAGGGAGCTGCGGGTGCCGCCAGCACCTCGGGGCCGACAGCGGCTTCGGGGAGTCCAGGCGGTCGCACGCCTGGGCCTGAAAACCGAGGGAGACAGCAGGTCCCTCCAGGCCGAGCCACGGTGCGCTGCGGGGGAGAACGTCCGCCCAGGGAAAGACGAGTGCGAAGAGGGAAGCGGGCAGGAGAGAGGAAGGGCGCGCTTCGTGAGGCCCGAGCGCCCGGGCCGTGGGGCCGGCTTCTCCCGGGCCGGCGCCTCGCGTCCTCCCCGGGGAAGCGGTGGGCTGACTCGCCGTGGGTGGGGACGCCGTAGGTCAAGCCCCTCGACCTCCCCGGGAGAGACAAGGCAGGGTGGAATGCCATCCCCGTCCACGTCCGCACACACGTCGCTGCACGGAGAAGGAGGCCTTCTCGGCGCGGAGCCTGTTCACCTCGAGCGAGCACCACCGCCTTCCCTCCGAGAGGCCAGCCTGAAGCCGAGCTGCCTTCCGCGGGCAGGCCTCCTTGGCGAAGGGAGAAAGCTGGGCCGCGGCAGGGTGGGGCGGAAGCCGCAGGAAGGCTGCCGGCCGGGCCTCAGGTGGGGGGGCCATCCTGGAAGGGGGCCCCCGACCCCGGCCTCGGCGAAGCACGCGCGGGGACATCGGAAGCAGCTTCTGCTGGGACCGAGCGGCCGGACCCACCGCAGAGCAAACCCACTCGCTCCGAGGCTGCGGGAGGCCTTCTGGCGGCAGCCCCGCTTGGCGGAGCCGGGCGCCCGCGCGCAGTCGAGCCCACCGGAGCCGGCGTTCGGAGGGCACCGGGCTGCACACCCGGCTCGCGGGGAGGTCGGGAGGGCGACGCCGGCCTGCAGGCCCACCTCTCCGGGGGCCGCCCTGAGCAGGGAGGCCAGCCTGAAACGGACGGGCGAAGGGCCGAGCCCCTGCCATGGGACTGTTTCAGCGGGACGCCTTGGCCCAGCAAGCCCCACTCCGTCCCGGGAGGAGAGAAGCGGCTGTGACCCCCTAGAAGCACGGAGCAAGGCGCCCAGCCCTCGCCTCTGGCACGCGCTTCCCGGAGGGGGCTCTGTCAGCTCCCCCTTCCCCGAAAGCACCGCGCCTGCTCTCAGACGCGGAAAGCGATGCAAACACCCTGCCGGCTGGGGCCTCCACCCCAGGGAGCTGCGGGTGCCGCCAGCACCTCGGGGCCGACAGCGGCTTCGGGGAGTCCAGGCGGTCGCACGCCTGGGCCTGAAAACCGAGGGAGACAGCAGGTCCCTCCAGGCCGAGCCACGGTGCGCTGCGGGGGAGAACGTCCGCCCAGGGAAAGACGAGTGCGAAGAGGGAAGCGGGCAGGAGAGAGGAAGGGCGCGCTTCGTGAGGCCCGAGCGCCCGGGCCGTGGGGCCGGCTTCTCCCGGGCCGGCGCCTCGCGTCCTCCCCGGGGAAGCGGTGGGCTGACTCGCCGTGGGTGGGGACGCCGTAGGTCAAGCCCCTCGACCTCCCCGGGAGAGACAAGGCAGGGTGGAATGCCATCCCCGTCCACGTCCGCACACACGTCGCTGCACGGAGCAGGAGGCCTTCTCGGCGCGGAGCCTGTTCACCTCGAGCGAGCACCACCGCCTTCCCTCCGAGAGGCCAGCCTGAAGCCGAGCTGCCTTCCGCGGGCAGGCCTCCTTGGCGAAGGGAGAAAGCTGGGCCGCGGCAGGGTGGGGCGGAAGCCGCAGGAAGGCTGCCGGCCGGGCCTCAGGTGGGGGGGCCATCCTGGAAGGGGGCCCCCGACCCCGGCCTCGGCGAAGCACGCGCGGGGACATCGGAAGCAGCTTCTGCTGGGACCGAGCGGCCGGACCCACCGCAGAGCAAACCCACTCGCTCCGAGGCTGCGGGAGGCCTTCTGGCGGCAGCCCCGCTTGGCGGAGCCGGGCGCCCGCGCGCAGTCGAGCCCACCGGAGCCGGCGTTCGGAGGGCACCGGGCTGCACACCCGGCTCGCGGGGAGGTCGGGAGGGCGACGCCGGCCTGCAGGCCCACCTCTCCGGGGGCCGCCCTGAGCAGGGAGGCCAGCCTGAAACGGACGGGCGAAGGGCCGAGCCCCTGCCATGGGACTGTTTCAGCGGGACGCCTTGGCCCAGCAAGCCCCACTCCGTCCCGGGAGGAGAGAAGCGGCTGTGACCCCCTAGAAGCACGGAGCAAGGCGCCCAGCCCTCGCCTCTGGCACGCGCTTCCCGGAGGGGGCTCTGTCAGCTCCCCCTTCCCCGAAAGCACCGCGCCTGCTCTCAGACGCGGAAAGCGATGCAAACACCCTGCCGGCTGGGGCCTCCACCCCAGGGAGCTGCGGGTGCCGCCAGCACCTCGGGGCCGACAGCGGCTTCGGGGAGTCCAGGCGGTCGCACGCCTGGGCCTGAAAACCGAGGGAGACAGCAGGTCCCTCCAGGCCGAGCCACGGTGCGCTGCGGGGGAGAACGTCCGCCCAGGGAAAGACGAGTGCGAAGAGGGAAGCGGGCAGGAGAGAGGAAGGGCGCGCTTCGTGAGGCCCGAGCGCCCGGGCCGTGGGGCCGGCTTCTCCCGGGCCGGCGCCTCGCGTCCTCCCCGGGGAAGCGGTGGGCTGACTCGCCGTGGGTGGGGACGCCGTAGGTCAAGCCCCTCGACCTCCCCGGGAGAGACAAGGCAGGGTGGAATGCCATCCCCGTCCACGTCCGCACACACGTCGCTGCACGGAGAAGGAGGCCTTCTCGGCGCGGAGCCTGTTCACCTCGAGCGAGCACCACCGCCTTCCCTCCGAGAGGCCAGCCTGAAGCCGAGCTGCCTTCCGCGGGCAGGCCTCCTTGGCGAAGGGAGAAAGCTGGGCCGCGGCAGGGTGGGGCGGAAGCCGCAGGAAGGCTGCCGGCCGGGCCTCAGGTGGGGGGGCCATCCTGGAAGGGGGCCCCCGACCCCGGCCTCGGCGAAGCACGCGCGGGGACATCGGAAGCAGCTTCTGCTGGGACCGAGCGGCCGGACCCACCGCAGAGCAAACCCACTCGCTCCGAGGCTGCGGGAGGCCTTCTGGCGGCAGCCCCGCTTGGCGGAGCCGGGCGCCCGCGCGCAGTCGAGCCCACCGGAGCCGGCGTTCGGAGGGCACCGGGCTGCACACCCGGCTCGCGGGGAGGTCGGGAGGGCGACGCCGGCCTGCAGGCCCACCTCTCCGGGGGCCGCCCTGAGCAGGGAGGCCAGCCTGAAACGGACGGGCGAAGGGCCGAGCCCCTGCCATGGGACTGTTTCAGCGGGACGCCTTGGCCCAGCAAGCCCCACTCCGTCCCGGGAGGAGAGAAGCGGCTGTGACCCCCTAGAAGCACGGAGCAAGGCGCCCAGCCCTCGCCTCTGGCACGCGCTTCCCGGAGGGGGCTCTGTCAGCTCCCCCTTCCCCGAAAGCACCGCGCCTGCTCTCAGACGCGGAAAGCGATGCAAACACCCTGCCGGCTGGGGCCTCCACCCCAGGGAGCTGCGGGTGCCGCCAGCACCTCGGGGCCGACAGCGGCTTCGGGGAGTCCAGGCGGTCGCACGCCTGGGCCTGAAAACCGAGGGAGACAGCAGGTCCCTCCAGGCCGAGCCACGGTGCGCTGCGGGGGAGAACGTCCGCCCAGGGAAAGACGAGTGCGAAGAGGGAAGCGGGCAGGAGAGAGGAAGGGCGCGCTTCGTGAGGCCCGAGCGCCCGGGCCGTGGGGCCGGCTTCTCCCGGGCCGGCGCCTCGCGTCCTCCCCGGGGAAGCGGTGGGCTGACTCGCCGTGGGTGGGGACGCCGTAGGTCAAGCCCCTCGACCTCCCCGGGAGAGACAAGGCAGGGTGGAATGCCATCCCCGTCCACGTCCGCACACACGTCGCTGCACGGAGCAGGAGGCCTTCTCGGCGCGGAGCCTGTTCACCTCGAGCGAGCACCACCGCCTTCCCTCCGAGAGGCCAGCCTGAAGCCGAGCTGCCTTCCGCGGGCAGGCCTCCTTGGCGAAGGGAGAAAGCTGGGCCGCGGCAGGGTGGGGCGGAAGCCGCAGGAAGGCTGCCGGCCGGGCCTCAGGTGGGGGGGCCATCCTGGAAGGGGGCCCCCGACCCCGGCCTCGGCGAAGCACGCGCGGGGACATCGGAAGCAGCTTCTGCTGGGACCGAGCGGCCGGACCCACCGCAGAGCAAACCCACTCGCTCCGAGGCTGCGGGAGGCCTTCTGGCGGCAGCCCCGCTTGGCGGAGCCGGGCGCCCGCGCGCAGTCGAGCCCACCGGAGCCGGCGTTCGGAGGGCACCGGGCTGCACACCCGGCTCGCGGGGAGGTCGGGAGGGCGACGCCGGCCTGCAGGCCCACCTCTCCGGGGGCCGCCCTGAGCAGGGAGGCCAGCCTGAAACGGACGGGCGAAGGGCCGAGCCCCTGCCATGGGACTGTTTCAGCGGGACGCCTTGGCCCAGCAAGCCCCACTCCGTCCCGGGAGGAGAGAAGCGGCTGTGACCCCCTAGAAGCACGGAGCAAGGCGCCCAGCCCTCGCCTCTGGCACGCGCTTCCCGGAGGGGGCTCTGTCAGCTCCCCCTTCCCCGAAAGCACCGCGCCTGCTCTCAGACGCGGAAAGCGATGCAAACACCCTGCCGGCTGGGGCCTCCACCCCAGGGAGCTGCGGGTGCCGCCAGCACCTCGGGGCCGACAGCGGCTTCGGGGAGTCCAGGCGGTCGCACGCCTGGGCCTGAAAACCGAGGGAGACAGCAGGTCCCTCCAGGCCGAGCCACGGTGCGCTGCGGGGGAGAACGTCCGCCCAGGGAAAGACGAGTGCGAAGAGGGAAGCGGGCAGGAGAGAGGAAGGGCGCGCTTCGTGAGGCCCGAGCGCCCGGGCCGTGGGGCCGGCTTCTCCCGGGCCGGCGCCTCGCGTCCTCCCCGGGGAAGCGGTGGGCTGACTCGCCGTGGGTGGGGACGCCGTAGGTCAAGCCCCTCGACCTCCCCGGGAGAGACAAGGCAGGGTGGAATGCCATCCCCGTCCACGTCCGCACACACGTCGCTGCACGGAGAAGGAGGCCTTCTCGGCGCGGAGCCTGTTCACCTCGAGCGAGCACCACCGCCTTCCCTCCGAGAGGCCAGCCTGAAGCCGAGCTGCCTTCCGCGGGCAGGCCTCCTTGGCGAAGGGAGAAAGCTGGGCCGCGGCAGGGTGGGGCGGAAGCCGCAGGAAGGCTGCCGGCCGGGCCTCAGGTGGGGGGGCCATCCTGGAAGGGGGCCCCCGACCCCGGCCTCGGCGAAGCACGCGCGGGGACATCGGAAGCAGCTTCTGCTGGGACCGAGCGGCCGGACCCACCGCAGAGCAAACCCACTCGCTCCGAGGCTGCGGGAGGCCTTCTGGCGGCAGCCCCGCTTGGCGGAGCCGGGCGCCCGCGCGCAGTCGAGCCCACCGGAGCCGGCGTTCAGAGGGCACCGGGCTGCACACCCGGCTCGCGGGGAGGTCGGGAGGGCGACGCCGGCCTGCAGGCCCACCTCTCCGGGGGCCGCCCTGAGCAGGGAGGCCAGCCTGAAACGGACGGGCGAAGGGCCGAGCCCCTGCCATGGGACTGTTTCAGCGGGACGCCTTGGCCCAGCAAGCCCCACTCCGTCCCGGGAGGAGAGAAGCGGCTGTGACCCCCTAGAAGCACGGAGCAAGGCGCCCAGCCCTCGCCTCTGGCACGCGCTTCCCGGAGGGGGCTCTGTCAGCTCCCCCTTCCCCGAAAGCACCGCGCCTGCTCTCAGACGCGGAAAGCGATGCAAACACCCTGCCGGCTGGGGCCTCCACCCCAGGGAGCTGCGGGTGCCGCCAGCACCTCGGGGCCGACAGCGGCTTCGGGGAGTCCAGGCGGTCGCACGCCTGGGCCTGAAAACCGAGGGAGACAGCAGGTCCCTCCAGGCCGAGCCACGGTGCGCTGCGGGGGAGAACGTCCGCCCAGGGAAAGACGAGTGCGAAGAGGGAAGCGGGCAGGAGAGAGGAAGGGCGCGCTTCGTGAGGCCCGAGCGCCCGGGCCGTGGGGCCGGCTTCTCCCGGGCCGGCGCCTCGCGTCCTCCCCGGGGAAGCGGTGGGCTGACTCGCCGTGGGTGGGGACGCCGTAGGTCAAGCCCCTCGACCTCCCCGGGAGAGACAAGGCAGGGTGGAATGCCATCCCCGTCCACGTCCGCACACACGTCGCTGCACGGAGAAGGAGGCCTTCTCGGCGCGGAGCCTGTTCACCTCGAGCGAGCACCACCGCCTTCCCTCCGAGAGGCCAGCCTGAAGCCGAGCTGCCTTCCGCGGGCAGGCCTCCTTGGCGAAGGGAGAAAGCTGGGCCGCGGCAGGGTGGGGCGGAAGCCGCAGGAAGGCTGCCGGCCGGGCCTCAGGTGGGGGGGCCATCCTGGAAGGGGGCCCCCGACCCCGGCCTCGGCGAAGCACGCGCGGGGACATCGGAAGCAGCTTCTGCTGGGACCGAGCGGCCGGACCCACCGCAGAGCAAACCCACTCGCTCCGAGGCTGCGGGAGGCCTTCTGGCGGCAGCCCCGCTTGGCGGAGCCGGGCGCCCGCGCGCAGTCGAGCCCACCGGAGCCGGCGTTCGGAGGGCACCGGGCTGCACACCCGGCTCGCGGGGAGGTCGGGAGGGCGACGCCGGCCTGCAGGCCCACCTCTCCGGGGGCCGCCCTGAGCAGGGAGGCCAGCCTGAAACGGACGGGCGAAGGGCCGAGCCCCTGCCATGGGACTGTTTCAGCGGGACGCCTTGGCCCAGCAAGCCCCACTCCGTCCCGGGAGGAGAGAAGCGGCTGTGACCCCCTAGAAGCACGGAGCAAGGCGCCCAGCCCTCGCCTCTGGCACGCGCTTCCCGGAGGGGGCTCTGTCAGCTCCCCCTTCCCCGAAAGCACCGCGCCTGCTCTCAGACGCGGAAAGCGATGCAAACACCCTGCCGGCTGGGGCCTCCACCCCAGGGAGCTGCGGGTGCCGCCAGCACCTCGGGGCCGACAGCGGCTTCGGGGAGTCCAGGCGGTCGCACGCCTGGGCCTGAAAACCGAGGGAGACAGCAGGTCCCTCCAGGCCGAGCCACGGTGCGCTGCGGGGGAGAACGTCCGCCCAGGGAAAGACGAGTGCGAAGAGGGAAGCGGGCAGGAGAGAGGAAGGGCGCGCTTCGTGAGGCCCGAGCGCCCAGGCCGTGGGGCCGGCTTCTCCCGGGCCGGCGCCTCGCGTCCTCCCCGGGGAAGCGGTGGGCTGACTCGCCGTGGGTGGGGACGCCGTAGGTCAAGCCCCTCGACCTCCCCGGGAGAGACAAGGCAGGGTGGAATGCCATCCCCGTCCACGTCCGCACACACGTCGCTGCACGGAGAAGGAGGCCTTCTCGGCGCGGAGCCTGTTCACCTCGAGCGAGCACCACCGCCTTCCCTCCGAGAGGCCAGCCTGAAGCCGAGCTGCCTTCCGCGGGCAGGCCTCCTTGGCGAAGGGAGAAAGCTGGGCCGCGGCAGGGTGGGGCGGAAGCCGCAGGAAGGCTGCCGGCCGGGCCTCAGGTGGGGGGGCCATCCTGGAAGGGGGCCCCCGACCCCGGCCTCGGCGAAGCACGCGCGGGGACATCGGAAGCAGCTTCTGCTGGGACCGAGCGGCCGGACCCACCGCAGAGCAAACCCACTCGCTCCGAGGCTGCGGGAGGCCTTCTGGCGGCAGCCCCGCTTGGCGGAGCCGGGCGCCCGCGCGCAGTCGAGCCCACCGGAGCCGGCGTTCGGAGGGCACCGGGCTGCACACCCGGCTCGCGGGGAGGTCGGGAGGGCGACGCCGGCCTGCAGGCCCACCTCTCCGGGGGCCGCCCTGAGCAGGGAGGCCAGCCTGAAACGGACGGGCGAAGGGCCGAGCCCCTGCCATGGGACTGTTTCAGCGGGACGCCTTGGCCCAGCAAGCCCCACTCCGTCCCGGGAGGAGAGAAGCGGCTGTGACCCCCTAGAAGCACGGAGCAAGGCGCCCAGCCCTCGCCTCTGGCACGCGCTTCCCGGAGGGGGCTCTGTCAGCTCCCCCTTCCCCGAAAGCACCGCGCCTGCTCTCAGACGCGGAAAGCGATGCAAACACCCTGCCGGCTGGGGCCTCCACCCCAGGGAGCTGCGGGTGCCGCCAGCACCTCGGGGCCGACAGCGGCTTCGGGGAGTCCAGGCGGTCGCACGCCTGGGCCTGAAAACCGAGGGAGACAGCAGGTCCCTCCAGGCCGAGCCACGGTGCGCTGCGGGGGAGAACGTCCGCCCAGGGAAAGACGAGTGCGAAGAGGGAAGCGGGCAGGAGAGAGGAAGGGCGCGCTTCGTGAGGCCCGAGCGCCCAGGCCGTGGGGCCGGCTTCTCCCGGGCCGGCGCCTCGCGTCCTCCCCGGGGAAGCGGTGGGCTGACTCGCCGTGGGTGGGGACGCCGTGGGTCAAGCCCCTCGACCTCCCCGGGAGAGACAAGGCAGGGTGGAATGCCATCCCCGTCCACGTCCGCACACACGTCGCTGCACGGAGAAGGAGGCCTTCTCGGCGCGGAGCCTGTTCACCTCGAGCGAGCACCACCGCCTTCCCTCCGAGAGGCCAGCCTGAAGCCGAGCTGCCTTCCGCGGGCAGGCCTCCTTGGCGAAGGGAGAAAGCTGGGCCGCGGCAGGGTGGGGCGGAAGCCGCAGGAAGGCTGCCGGCCGGGCCTCAGGTGGGGGGGCCATCCTGGAAGGGGGCCCCCGACCCCGGCCTCGGCGAAGCACGCGCGGGGACATCGGAAGCAGCTTCTGCTGGGACCGAGCGGCCGGACCCACCGCAGAGCAAACCCACTCGCTCCGAGGCTGCGGGAGGCCTTCTGGCGGCAGCCCCGCTTGGCGGAGCCGGGCGCCCGCGCGCAGTCGAGCCCACCGGAGCCGGCGTTCGGAGGGCACCGGGCTGCACACCCGGCTCGCGGGGAGGTCGGGAGGGCGACGCCGGCCTGCAGGCCCACCTCTCCGGGGGCCGCCCTGAGCAGGGAGGCCAGCCTGAAACGGACGGGCGAAGGGCCGAGCCCCTGCCATGGGACTGTTTCAGCGGGACGCCTTGGCCCAGCAAGCCCCACTCCGTCCCGGGAGGAGAGAAGCGGCTGTGACCCCCTAGAAGCACGGAGCAAGGCGCCCAGCCCTCGCCTCTGGCACGCGCTTCCCGGAGGGGGCTCTGTCAGCTCCCCCTTCCCCGAAAGCACCGCGCCTGCTCTCAGACGCGGAAAGCGATGCAAACACCCTGCCGGCTGGGGCCTCCACCCCAGGGAGCTGCGGGTGCCGCCAGCACCTCGGGGCCGACAGCGGCTTCGGGGAGTCCAGGCGGTCGCACGCCTGGGCCTGAAAACCGAGGGAGACAGCAGGTCCCTCCAGGCCGAGCCACGGTGCGCTGCGGGGGAGAACGTCCGCCCAGGGAAAGACGAGTGCGAAGAGGGAAGCGGGCAGGAGAGAGGAAGGGCGCGCTTCGTGAGGCCCGAGCGCCCGGGCCGTGGGGCCGGCTTCTCCCGGGCCGGCGCCTCGCGTCCTCCCCGGGGAAGCGGTGGGCTGACTCGCCGTGGGTGGGGACGCCGTGGGTCAAGCCCCTCGACCTCCCCGGGAGAGACAAGGCAGGGTGGAATGCCATCCCCGTCCACGTCCGCACACACGTCGCTGCACGGAGAAGGAGGCCTTCTCGGCGCGGAGCCTGTTCACCTCGAGCGAGCACCACCGCCTTCCCTCCGAGAGGCCAGCCTGAAGCCGAGCTGCCTTCCGCGGGCAGGCCTCCTTGGCGAAGGGAGAAAGCTGGGCCGCGGCAGGGTGGGGCGGAAGCCGCAGGAAGGCTGCCGGCCGGGCCTCAGGTGGGGGGGCCATCCTGGAAGGGGGCCCCCGACCCCGGCCTCGGCGAAGCACGCGCGGGGACATCGGAAGCAGCTTCTGCTGGGACCGAGCGGCCGGACCCACCGCAGAGCAAACCCACTCGCTCCGAGGCTGCGGGAGGCCTTCTGGCGGCAGCCCCGCTTGGCGGAGCCGGGCGCCCGCGCGCAGTCGAGCCCACCGGAGCCGGCGTTCGGAGGGCACCGGGCTGCACACCCGGCTCGCGGGGAGGTCGGGAGGGCGACGCCGGCCTGCAGGCCCACCTCTCCGGGGGCCGCCCTGAGCAGGGAGGCCAGCCTGAAACGGACGGGCGAAGGGCCGAGCCCCTGCCATGGGACTGTTTCAGCGGGACGCCTTGGCCCAGCAAGCCCCACTCCGTCCCGGGAGGAGAGAAGCGGCTGTGACCCCCTAGAAGCACGGAGCAAGGCGCCCAGCCCTCGCCTCTGGCACGCGCTTCCCGGAGGGGGCTCTGTCAGCTCCCCCTTCCCCGAAAGCACCGCGCCTGCTCTCAGACGCGGAAAGCGATGCAAACACCCTGCCGGCTGGGGCCTCCACCCCAGGGAGCTGCGGGTGCCGCCAGCACCTCGGGGCCGACAGCGGCTTCGGGGAGTCCAGGCGGTCGCACGCCTGGGCCTGAAAACCGAGGGAGACAGCAGGTCCCTCCAGGCCGAGCCACGGTGCGCTGCGGGGGAGAACGTCCGCCCAGGGAAAGACGAGTGCGAAGAGGGAAGCGGGCAGGAGAGAGGAAGGGCGCGCTTCGTGAGGCCCGAGCGCCCAGGCCGTGGGGCCGGCTTCTCCCGGGCCGGCGCCTCGCGTCCTCCCCGGGGAAGCGGTGGGCTGACTCGCCGTGGGTGGGGACGCCGTGGGTCAAGCCCCTCGACCTCCCCGGGAGAGACAAGGCAGGGTGGAATGCCATCCCCGTCCATGTCCGCACACACGTCGCTGCACGGAGAAGGAGGCCTTCTCGGCGCGGAGCCTGTTCACCTCGAGCGAGCACCACCGCCTTCCCTCCGAGAGGCCAGCCTGAAGCCGAGCTGCCTTCCGCGGGCAGGCCTCCTTGGCGAAGGGAGAAAGCTGGGCCGCGGCAGGGTGGGGCGGAAGCCGCAGGAAGGCTGCCGGCCGGGCCTCAGGTGGGGGGGCCATCCTGGAAGGGGGCCCCCGACCCCGGCCTCGGCGAAGCACGCGCGGGGACATCGGAAGCAGCTTCTGCTGGGACCGAGCGGCCGGACCCACCGCAGAGCAAACCCACTCGCTCCGAGGCTGCGGGAGGCCTTCTGGCGGCAGCCCCGCTTGGCGGAGCCGGGCGCCCGCGCGCAGTCGAGCCCACCGGAGCCGGCGTTCGGAGGGCACCGGGCTGCACACCCGGCTCGCGGGGAGGTCGGGAGGGCGACGCCGGCCTGCAGGCCCACCTCTCCGGGGGCCGCCCTGAGCAGGGAGGCCAGCCTGAAACGGACGGGCGAAGGGCCGAGCCCCTGCCATGGGACTGTTTCAGCGGGACGCCTTGGCCCAGCAAGCCCCACTCCGTCCCGGGAGGAGAGAAGCGGCTGTGACCCCCTAGAAGCACGGAGCAAGGCGCCCAGCCCTCGCCTCTGGCACGCGCTTCCCGGAGGGGGCTCTGTCAGCTCCCCCTTCCCCGAAAGCACCGCGCCTGCTCTCAGACGCGGAAAGCGATGCAAACACCCTGCCGGCTGGGGCCTCCACCCCAGGGAGCTGCGGGTGCCGCCAGCACCTCGGGGCCGACAGCGGCTTCGGGGAGTCCAGGCGGTCGCACGCCTGGGCCTGAAAACCGAGGGAGACAGCAGGTCCCTCCAGGCCGAGCCACGGTGCGCTGCGGGGGAGAACGTCCGCCCAGGGAAAGACGAGTGCGAAGAGGGAAGCGGGCAGGAGAGAGGAAGGGCGCGCTTCGTGAGGCCCGAGCGCCCGGGCCGTGGGGCCGGCTTCTCCCGGGCCGGCGCCTCGCGTCCTCCCCGGGGAAGCGGTGGGCTGACTCGCCGTGGGTGGGGACGCCGTGGGTCAAGCCCCTCGACCTCCCCGGGAGAGACAAGGCAGGGTGGAATGCCATCCCCGTCCACGTCCGCACACACGTCGCTGCACGGAGAAGGAGGCCTTCTCGGCGCGGAGCCTGTTCACCTCGAGCGAGCACCACCGCCTTCCCTCCGAGAGGCCAGCCTGAAGCCGAGCTGCCTTCCGCGGGCAGGCCTCCTTGGCGAAGGGAGAAAGCTGGGCCGCGGCAGGGTGGGGCGGAAGCCGCAGGAAGGCTGCCGGCCGGGCCTCAGGTGGGGGGGCCATCCTGGAAGGGGGCCCCCGACCCCGGCCTCGGCGAAGCACGCGCGGGTACATCGGAAGCAGCTTCTGCTGGGACCGAGCGGCCGGACCCACCGCAGAGCAAACCCACTCGCTCCGAGGCTGCGGGAGGCCTTCTGGCGGCAGCCCCGCTTGGCGGAGCCGGGCGCCCGCGCGCAGTCGAGCCCACCGGAGCCGGCGTTCGGAGGGCACCGGGCTGCACACCCGGCTCGCGGGGAGGTCGGGAGGGCGACGCCGGCCTGCAGGCCCACCTCTCCGGGGGCCGCCCTGAGCAGGGAGGCCAGCCTGAAACGGACGGGCGAAGGGCCGAGCCCCTGCCATGGGACTGTTTCAGCGGGACGCCTTGGCCCAGCAAGCCCCACTCCGTCCCGGGAGGAGAGAAGCGGCTGTGACCCCCTAGAAGCACGGAGCAAGGCGCCCAGCCCTCGCCTCTGGCACGCGCTTCCCGGAGGGGGCTCTGTCAGCTCCCCCTTCCCCGAAAGCACCGCGCCTGCTCTCAGACGCGGAAAGCGATGCAAACACCCTGCCGGCTGGGGCCTCCACCCCAGGGAGCTGCGGGTGCCGCCAGCACCTCGG
Organism: Martes martes; assembly: GCF_963455335.1. NCBI lineage: Eukaryota > Metazoa > Chordata > Mammalia > Carnivora > Mustelidae > Martes > Martes martes. The sequence continues at coordinate 102,731 of NW_027666621.1, forward strand.
GGCCGACAGCGGCTTCGGGGAGTCCAGGCGGTCGCACGCCTGGGCCTGAAAACCGAGGGAGACAGCAGGTCCCTCCAGGCCGAGCCACGGTGCGCTGCGGGGGAGAACGTCCGCCCAGGGAAAGACGAGTGCGAAGAGGGAAGCGGGCAGGAGAGAGGAAGGGCGCGCTTCGTGAGGCCCGAGCGCCCGGGCCGTGGGGCCGGCTTCTCCCGGGCCGGCGCCTCGCGTCCTCCCCGGGGAAGCGGTGGGCTGACTCGCCGTGGGTGGGGACGCCGTGGGTCAAGCCCCTCGACCTCCCCGGGAGAGACAAGGCAGGGTGGAATGCCATCCCCGTCCACGTCCGCACACACGTCGCTGCACGGAGAAGGAGGCCTTCTCGGCGCGGAGCCTGTTCACCTCGAGCGAGCACCACCGCCTTCCCTCCGAGAGGCCAGCCTGAAGCCGAGCTGCCTTCCGCGGGCAGGCCTCCTTGGCGAAGGGAGAAAGCTGGGCCGCGGCAGGGTGGGGCGGAAGCCGCAGGAAGGCTGCCGGCCGGGCCTCAGGTGGGGGGGCCATCCTGGAAGGGGGCCCCCGACCCCGGCCTCGGCGAAGCACGCGCGGGGACATCGGAAGCAGCTTCTGCTGGGACCGAGCGGCCGGACCCACCGCAGAGCAAACCCACTCGCTCCGAGGCTGCGGGAGGCCTTCTGGCGGCAGCCCCGCTTGGCGGAGCCGGGCGCCCGCGCGCAGTCGAGCCCACCGGAGCCGGCGTTCGGAGGGCACCGGGCTGCACACCCGGCTCGCGGGGAGGTCGGGAGGGCGACGCCGGCCTGCAGGCCCACCTCTCCGGGGGCCGCCCTGAGCAGGGAGGCCAGCCTGAAACGGACGGGCGAAGGGCCGAGCCCCTGCCATGGGACTGTTTCAGCGGGACGCCTTGGCCCAGCAAGCCCCACTCCGTCCCGGGAGGAGAGAAGCGGCTGTGACCCCCTAGAAGCACGGAGCAAGGCGCCCAGCCCTCGCCTCTGGCACGCGCTTCCCGGAGGGGGCTCTGTCAGCTCCCCCTTCCCCGAAAGCACCGCGCCTGCTCTCAGACGCGGAAAGCGATGCAAACACCCTGCCGGCTGGGGCCTCCACCCCAGGGAGCTGCGGGTGCCGCCAGCACCTCGGGGCCGACAGCGGCTTCGGGGAGTCCAGGCGGTCGCACGCCTGGGCCTGAAAACCGAGGGAGACAGCAGGTCCCTCCAGGCCGAGCCACGGTGCGCTGCGGGGGAGAACGTCCGCCCAGGGAAAGACGAGTGCGAAGAGGGAAGCGGGCAGGAGAGAGGAAGGGCGCGCTTCGTGAGGCCCGAGCGCCCGGGCCGTGGGGCCGGCTTCTCCCGGGCCGGCGCCTCGCGTCCTCCCCGGGGAAGCGGTGGGCTGACTCGCCGTGGGTGGGGACGCCGTAGGTCAAGCCCCTCGACCTCCCCGGGAGAGACAAGGCAGGGTGGAATGCCATCCCCGTCCACGTCCGCACACACGTCGCTGCACGGAGCAGGAGGCCTTCTCGGCGCGGAGCCTGTTCACCTCGAGCGAGCACCACCGCCTTCCCTCCGAGAGGCCAGCCTGAAGCCGAGCTGCCTTCCGCGGGCAGGCCTCCTTGGCGAAGGGAGAAAGCTGGGCCGCGGCAGGGTGGGGCGGAAGCCGCAGGAAGGCTGCCGGCCGGGCCTCAGGTGGGGGGGCCATCCTGGAAGGGGGCCCCCGACCCCGGCCTCGGCGAAGCACGCGCGGGGACATCGGAAGCAGCTTCTGCTGGGACCGAGCGGCCGGACCCACCGCAGAGCAAACCCACTCGCTCCGAGGCTGCGGGAGGCCTTCTGGCGGCAGCCCCGCTTGGCGGAGCCGGGCGCCCGCGCGCAGTCGAGCCCACCGGAGCCGGCGTTCGGAGGGCACCGGGCTGCACACCCGGCTCGCGGGGAGGTCGGGAGGGCGACGCCGGCCTGCAGGCCCACCTCTCCGGGGGCCGCCCTGAGCAGGGAGGCCAGCCTGAAACGGACGGGCGAAGGGCCGAGCCCCTGCCATGGGACTGTTTCAGCGGGACGCCTTGGCCCAGCAAGCCCCACTCCGTCCCGGGAGGAGAGAAGCGGCTGTGACCCCCTAGAAGCACGGAGCAAGGCGCCCAGCCCTCGCCTCTGGCACGCGCTTCCCGGAGGGGGCTCTGTCAGCTCCCCCTTCCCCGAAAGCACCGCGCCTGCTCTCAGACGCGGAAAGCGATGCAAACACCCTGCCGGCTGGGGCCTCCACCCCAGGGACCTGCGGGTGCCGCCAGCACCTCGGGGCCGACAGCGGCTTCGGGGAGTCCAGGCGGTCGCACGCCTGGGCCTGAAAACCGAGGGAGACAGCAGGTCCCTCCAGGCCGAGCCACGGTGCGCTGCGGGGGAGAACGTCCGCCCAGGGAAAGACGAGTGCGAAGAGGGAAGCGGGCAGGAGAGAGGAAGGGCGCGCTTCGTGAGGCCCGAGCGCCCGGGCCGTGGGGCCGGCTTCTCCCGGGCCGGCGCCTCGCGTCCTCCCCGGGGAAGCGGTGGGCTGACTCGCCGTGGGTGGGGACGCCGTAGGTCAAGCCCCTCGACCTCCCCGGGAGAGACAAGGCAGGGTGGAATGCCATCCCCTTCCACGTCCGCACACACGTCGCTGCACGGAGAAGGAGGCCTTCTCGGCGCGGAGCCTGTTCACCTCGAGCGAGCACCACCGCCTTCCCTCCGAGAGGCCAGCCTGAAGCCGAGCTGCCTTCCGCGGGCAGGCCTCCTTGGCGAAGGGAGAAAGCTGGGCCGCGGCAGGGTGGGGCGGAAGCCGCAGGAAGGCTGCCGGCCGGGCCTCAGGTGGGGGGGCCATCCTGGAAGGGGGCCCCCGACCCCGGCCTCGGCGAAGCACGCGCGGGGACATCGGAAGCAGCTTCTGCTGGGACCGAGCGGCCGGACCCACCGCAGAGCAAACCCACTCGCTCCGAGGCTGCGGGAGGCCTTCTGGCGGCAGCCCCGCTTGGCGGAGCCGGGCGCCCGCGCGCAGTCGAGCCCACCGGAGCCGGCGTTCGGAGGGCACCGGGCTGCACACCCGGCTCGCGGGGAGGTCGGGAGGGCGACGCCGGCCTGCAGGCCCACCTCTCCGGGGGCCGCCCTGAGCAGGGAGGCCAGCCTGAAACGGACGGGCGAAGGGCCGAGCCCCTGCCATGGGACTGTTTCAGCGGGACGCCTTGGCCCAGCAAGCCCCACTCCGTCCCGGGAGGAGAGAAGCGGCTGTGACCCCCTAGAAGCACGGAGCAAGGCGCCCAGCCCTCGCCTCTGGCACGCGCTTCCCGGAGGGGGCTCTGTCAGCTCCCCCTTCCCCGAAAGCACCGCGCCTGCTCTCAGACGCGGAAAGCGATGCAAACACCCTGCCGGCTGGGGCCTCCACCCCAGGGAGCTGCGGGTGCCGCCAGCACCTCGGGGCCGACAGCGGCTTCGGGGAGTCCAGGCGGTCGCACGCCTGGGCCTGAAAACCGAGGGAGACAGCAGGTCCCTCCAGGCCGAGCCACGGTGCGCTGCGGGGGAGAACGTCCGCCCAGGGAAAGACGAGTGCGAAGAGGGAAGCGGGCAGGAGAGAGGAAGGGCGCGCTTCGTGAGGCCCGAGCGCCCGGGCCGTGGGGCCGGCTTCTCCCGGGCCGGCGCCTCGCGTCCTCCCCGGGGAAGCGGTGGGCTGACTCGCCGTGGGTGGGGACGCCGTGGGTCAAGCCCCTCGACCTCCCCGGGAGAGACAAGGCAGGGTGGAATGCCATCCCCGTCCACGTCCGCACACACGTCGCTGCACGGAGAAGGAGGCCTTCTCGGCGCGGAGCCTGTTCACCTCGAGCGAGCACCACCGCCTTCCCTCCGAGAGGCCAGCCTGAAGCCGAGCTGCCTTCCGCGGGCAGGCCTCCTTGGCGAAGGGAGAAAGCTGGGCCGCGGCAGGGTGGGGCGGAAGCCGCAGGAAGGCTGCCGGCCGGGCCTCAGGTGGGGGGGCCATCCTGGAAGGGGGCCCCCGACCCCGGCCTCGGCGAAGCACGCGCGGGTACATCGGAAGCAGCTTCTGCTGGGACCGAGCGGCCGGACCCACCGCAGAGCAAACCCACTCGCTCCGAGGCTGCGGGAGGCCTTCTGGCGGCAGCCCCGCTTGGCGGAGCCGGGCGCCCGCGCGCAGTCGAGCCCACCGGAGCCGGCGTTCGGAGGGCACCGGGCTGCACACCCGGCTCGCGGGGAGGTCGGGAGGGCGACGCCGGCCTGCAGGCCCACCTCTCCGGGGGCCGCCCTGAGCAGGGAGGCCAGCCTGAAACGGACGGGCGAAGGGCCGAGCCCCTGCCATGGGACTGTTTCAGCGGGACGCCTTGGCCCAGCAAGCCCCACTCCGTCCCGGGAGGAGAGAAGCGGCTGTGACCCCCTAGAAGCACGGAGCAAGGCGCCCAGCCCTCGCCTCTGGCACGCGCTTCCCGGAGGGGGCTCTGTCAGCTCCCCCTTCCCCGAAAGCACCGCGCCTGCTCTCAGACGCGGAAAGCGATGCAAACACCCTGCCGGCTGGGGCCTCCACCCCAGGGAGCTGCGGGTGCCGCCAGCACCTCGGGGCCGACAGCGGCTTCGGGGAGTCCAGGCGGTCGCACGCCTGGGCCTGAAAACCGAGGGAGACAGCAGGTCCCTCCAGGCCGAGCCACGGTGCGCTGCGGGGGAGAACGTCCGCCCAGGGAAAGACGAGTGCGAAGAGGGAAGCGGGCAGGAGAGAGGAAGGGCGCGCTTCGTGAGGCCCGAGCGCCCGGGCCGTGGGGCCGGCTTCTCCCGGGCCGGCGCCTCGCGTCCTCCCCGGGGAAGCGGTGGGCTGACTCGCCGTGGGTGGGGACGCCGTGGGTCAAGCCCCTCGACCTCCCCGGGAGAGACAAGGCAGGGTGGAATGCCATCCCCGTCCACGTCCGCACACACGTCGCTGCACGGAGAAGGAGGCCTTCTCGGCGCGGAGCCTGTTCACCTCGAGCGAGCACCACCGCCTTCCCTCCGAGAGGCCAGCCTGAAGCCGAGCTGCCTTCCGCGGGCAGGCCTCCTTGGCGAAGGGAGAAAGCTGGGCCGCGGCAGGGTGGGGCGGAAGCCGCAGGAAGGCTGCCGGCCGGGCCTCAGGTGGGGGGGCCATCCTGGAAGGGGGCCCCCGACCCCGGCCTCGGCGAAGCACGCGCGGGGACATCGGAAGCAGCTTCTGCTGGGACCGAGCGGCCGGACCCACCGCAGAGCAAACCCACTCGCTCCGAGGCTGCGGGAGGCCTTCTGGCGGCAGCCCCGCTTGGCGGAGCCGGGCGCCCGCGCGCAGTCGAGCCCACCGGAGCCGGCGTTCGGAGGGCACCGGGCTGCACACCCGGCTCGCGGGGAGGTCGGGAGGGCGACGCCGGCCTGCAGGCCCACCTCTCCGGGGGCCGCCCTGAGCAGGGAGGCCAGCCTGAAACGGACGGGCGAAGGGCCGAGCCCCTGCCATGGGACTGTTTCAGCGGGACGCCTTGGCCCAGCAAGCCCCACTCCGTCCCGGGAGGAGAGAAGCGGCTGTGACCCCCTAGAAGCACGGAGCAAGGCGCCCAGCCCTCGCCTCTGGCACGCGCTTCCCGGAGGGGGCTCTGTCAGCTCCCCCTTCCCCGAAAGCACCGCGCCTGCTCTCAGACGCGGAAAGCGATGCAAACACCCTGCCGGCTGGGGCCTCCACCCCAGGGAGCTGCGGGTGCCGCCAGCACCTCGGGGCCGACAGCGGCTTCGGGGAGTCCAGGCGGTCGCACGCCTGGGCCTGAAAACCGAGGGAGACAGCAGGTCCCTCCAGGCCGAGCCACGGTGCGCTGCGGGGGAGAACGTCCGCCCAGGGAAAGACGAGTGCGAAGAGGGAAGCGGGCAGGAGAGAGGAAGGGCGCGCTTCGTGAGGCCCGAGCGCCCGGGCCGTGGGGCCGGCTTCTCCCGGGCCGGCGCCTCGCGTCCTCCCCGGGGAAGCGGTGGGCTGACTCGCCGTGGGTGGGGACGCCGTGGGTCAAGCCCCTCGACCTCCCCGGGAGAGACAAGGCAGGGTGGAATGCCATCCCCGTCCACGTCCGCACACACGTCGCTGCACGGAGAAGGAGGCCTTCTCGGCGCGGAGCCTGTTCACCTCGAGCGAGCACCACCGCCTTCCCTCCGAGAGGCCAGCCTGAAGCCGAGCTGCCTTCCGCGGGCAGGCCTCCTTGGCGAAGGGAGAAAGCTGGGCCGCGGCAGGGTGGGGCGGAAGCCGCAGGAAGGCTGCCGGCCGGGCCTCAGGTGGGGGGGCCATCCTGGAAGGGGGCCCCCGACCCCGGCCTCGGCGAAGCACGCGCGGGGACATCGGAAGCAGCTTCTGCTGGGACCGAGCGGCCGGACCCACCGCAGAGCAAACCCACTCGCTCCGAGGCTGCGGGAGGCCTTCTGGCGGCAGCCCCGCTTGGCGGAGCCGGGCGCCCGCGCGCAGTCGAGCCCACCGGAGCCGGCGTTCGGAGGGCACCGGGCTGCACACCCGGCTCGCGGGGAGGTCGGGAGGGCGACGCCGGCCTGCAGGCCCACCTCTCCGGGGGCCGCCCTGAGCAGGGAGGCCAGCCTGAAACGGACGGGCGAAGGGCCGAGCCCCTGCCATGGGACTGTTTCAGCGGGACGCCTTGGCCCAGCAAGCCCCACTCCGTCCCGGGAGGAGAGAAGCGGCTGTGACCCCCTAGAAGCACGGAGCAAGGCGCCCAGCCCTCGCCTCTGGCACGCGCTTCCCGGAGGGGGCTCTGTCAGCTCCCCCTTCCCCGAAAGCACCGCGCCTGCTCTCAGACGCGGAAAGCGATGCAAACACCCTGCCGGCTGGGGCCTCCACCCCAGGGAGCTGCGGGTGCCGCCAGCACCTCGGGGCCGACAGCGGCTTCGGGGAGTCCAGGCGGTCGCACGCCTGGGCCTGAAAACCGAGGGAGACAGCAGGTCCCTCCAGGCCGAGCCACGGTGCGCTGCGGGGGAGAACGTCCGCCCAGGGAAAGACGAGTGCGAAGAGGGAAGCGGGCAGGAGAGAGGAAGGGCGCGCTTCGTGAGGCCCGAGCGCCCGGGCCGTGGGGCCGGCTTCTCCCGGGCCGGCGCCTCGCGTCCTCCCCGGGGAAGCGGTGGGCTGACTCGCCGTGGGTGGGGACGCCGTAGGTCAAGCCCCTCGACCTCCCCGGGAGAGACAAGGCAGGGTGGAATGCCATCCCCGTCCACGTCCGCACACACGTCGCTGCACGGAGCAGGAGGCCTTCTCGGCGCGGAGCCTGTTCACCTCGAGCGAGCACCACCGCCTTCCCTCCGAGAGGCCAGCCTGAAGCCGAGCTGCCTTCCGCGGGCAGGCCTCCTTGGCGAAGGGAGAAAGCTGGGCCGCGGCAGGGTGGGGCGGAAGCCGCAGGAAGGCTGCCGGCCGGGCCTCAGGTGGGGGGGCCATCCTGGAAGGGGGCCCCCGACCCCGGCCTCGGCGAAGCACGCGCGGGGACATCGGAAGCAGCTTCTGCTGGGACCGAGCGGCCGGACCCACCGCAGAGCAAACCCACTCGCTCCGAGGCTGCGGGAGGCCTTCTGGCGGCAGCCCCGCTTGGCGGAGCCGGGCGCCCGCGCGCAGTCGAGCCCACCGGAGCCGGCGTTCGGAGGGCACCGGGCTGCACACCCGGCTCGCGGGGAGGTCGGGAGGGCGACGCCGGCCTGCAGGCCCACCTCTCCGGGGGCCGCCCTGAGCAGGGAGGCCAGCCTGAAACGGACGGGCGAAGGGCCGAGCCCCTGCCATGGGACTGTTTCAGCGGGACGCCTTGGCCCAGCAAGCCCCACTCCGTCCCGGGAGGAGAGAAGCGGCTGTGACCCCCTAGAAGCACGGAGCAAGGCGCCCAGCCCTCGCCTCTGGCACGCGCTTCCCGGAGGGGGCTCTGTCAGCTCCCCCTTCCCCGAAAGCACCGCGCCTGCTCTCAGACGCGGAAAGCGATGCAAACACCCTGCCGGCTGGGGCCTCCACCCCAGGGAGCTGCGGGTGCCGCCAGCACCTCGGGGCCGACAGCGGCTTCGGGGAGTCCAGGCGGTCGCACGCCTGGGCCTGAAAACCGAGGGAGACAGCAGGTCCCTCCAGGCCGAGCCACGGTGCGCTGCGGGGGAGAACGTCCGCCCAGGGAAAGACGAGTGCGAAGAGGGAAGCGGGCAGGAGAGAGGAAGGGCGCGCTTCGTGAGGCCCGAGCGCCCGGGCCGTGGGGCCGGCTTCTCCCGGGCCGGCGCCTCGCGTCCTCCCCGGGGAAGCGGTGGGCTGACTCGCCGTGGGTGGGGACGCCGTGGGTCAAGCCCCTCGACCTCCCCGGGAGAGACAAGGCAGGGTGGAATGCCATCCCCGTCCACGTCCGCACACACGTCGCTGCACGGAGAAGGAGGCCTTCTCGGCGCGGAGCCTGTTCACCTCGAGCGAGCACCACCGCCTTCCCTCCGAGAGGCCAGCCTGAAGCCGAGCTGCCTTCCGCGGGCAGGCCTCCTTGGCGAAGGGAGAAAGCTGGGCCGCGGCAGGGTGGGGCGGAAGCCGCAGGAAGGCTGCCGGCCGGGCCTCAGGTGGGGGGGCCATCCTGGAAGGGGGCCCCCGACCCCGGCCTCGGCGAAGCACGCGCGGGTACATCGGAAGCAGCTTCTGCTGGGACCGAGCGGCCGGACCCACCGCAGAGCAAACCCACTCGCTCCGAGGCTGCGGGAGGCCTTCTGGCGGCAGCCCCGCTTGGCGGAGCCGGGCGCCCGCGCGCAGTCGAGCCCACCGGAGCCGGCGTTCGGAGGGCACCGGGCTGCACACCCGGCTCGCGGGGAGGTCGGGAGGGCGACGCCGGCCTGCAGGCCCACCTCTCCGGGGGCCGCCCTGAGCAGGGAGGCCAGCCTGAAACGGACGGGCGAAGGGCCGAGCCCCTGCCATGGGACTGTTTCAGCGGGACGCCTTGGCCCAGCAAGCCCCACTCCGTCCCGGGAGGAGAGAAGCGGCTGTGACCCCCTAGAAGCACGGAGCAAGGCGCCCAGCCCTCGCCTCTGGCACGCGCTTCCCGGAGGGGGCTCTGTCAGCTCCCCCTTCCCCGAAAGCACCGCGCCTGCTCTCAGACGCGGAAAGCGATGCAAACACCCTGCCGGCTGGGGCCTCCACCCCAGGGAGCTGCGGGTGCCGCCAGCACCTCGGGGCCGACAGCGGCTTCGGGGAGTCCAGGCGGTCGCACGCCTGGGCCTGAAAACCGAGGGAGACAGCAGGTCCCTCCAGGCCGAGCCACGGTGCGCTGCGGGGGAGAACGTCCGCCCAGGGAAAGACGAGTGCGAAGAGGGAAGCGGGCAGGAGAGAGGAAGGGCGCGCTTCGTGAGGCCCGAGCGCCCGGGCCGTGGGGCCGGCTTCTCCCGGGCCGGCGCCTCGCGTCCTCCCCGGGGAAGCGGTGGGCTGACTCGCCGTGGGTGGGGACGCCGTGGGTCAAGCCCCTCGACCTCCCCGGGAGAGACAAGGCAGGGTGGAATGCCATCCCCGTCCACGTCCGCACACACGTCGCTGCACGGAGAAGGAGGCCTTCTCGGCGCGGAGCCTGTTCACCTCGAGCGAGCACCACCGCCTTCCCTCCGAGAGGCCAGCCTGAAGCCGAGCTGCCTTCCGCGGGCAGGCCTCCTTGGCGAAGGGAGAAAGCTGGGCCGCGGCAGGGTGGGGCGGAAGCCGCAGGAAGGCTGCCGGCCGGGCCTCAGGTGGGGGGGCCATCCTGGAAGGGGGCCCCCGACCCCGGCCTCGGCGAAGCACGCGCGGGGACATCGGAAGCAGCTTCTGCTGGGACCGAGCGGCCGGACCCACCGCAGAGCAAACCCACTCGCTCCGAGGCTGCGGGAGGCCTTCTGGCGGCAGCCCCGCTTGGCGGAGCCGGGCGCCCGCGCGCAGTCGAGCCCACCGGAGCCGGCGTTCGGAGGGCACCGGGCTGCACACCCGGCTCGCGGGGAGGTCGGGAGGGCGACGCCGGCCTGCAGGCCCACCTCTCCGGGGGCCGCCCTGAGCAGGGAGGCCAGCCTGAAACGGACGGGCGAAGGGCCGAGCCCCTGCCATGGGACTGTTTCAGCGGGACGCCTTGGCCCAGCAAGCCCCACTCCGTCCCGGGAGGAGAGAAGCGGCTGTGACCCCCTAGAAGCACGGAGCAAGGCGCCCAGCCCTCGCCTCTGGCACGCGCTTCCCGGAGGGGGCTCTGTCAGCTCCCCCTTCCCCGAAAGCACCGCGCCTGCTCTCAGACGCGGAAAGCGATGCAAACACCCTGCCGGCTGGGGCCTCCACCCCAGGGAGCTGCGGGTGCCGCCAGCACCTCGGGGCCGACAGCGGCTTCGGGGAGTCCAGGCGGTCGCACGCCTGGGCCTGAAAACCGAGGGAGACAGCAGGTCCCTCCAGGCCGAGCCACGGTGCGCTGCGGGGGAGAACGTCCGCCCAGGGAAAGACGAGTGCGAAGAGGGAAGCGGGCAGGAGAGAGGAAGGGCGCGCTTCGTGAGGCCCGAGCGCCCGGGCCGTGGGGCCGGCTTCTCCCGGGCCGGCGCCTCGCGTCCTCCCCGGGGAAGCGGTGGGCTGACTCGCCGTGGGTGGGGACGCCGTGGGTCAAGCCCCTCGACCTCCCCGGGAGAGACAAGGCAGGGTGGAATGCCATCCCCGTCCACGTCCGCACACACGTCGCTGCACGGAGAAGGAGGCCTTCTCGGCGCGGAGCCTGTTCACCTCGAGCGAGCACCACCGCCTTCCCTCCGAGAGGCCAGCCTGAAGCCGAGCTGCCTTCCGCGGGCAGGCCTCCTTGGCGAAGGGAGAAAGCTGGGCCGCGGCAGGGTGGGGCGGAAGCCGCAGGAAGGCTGCCGGCCGGGCCTCAGGTGGGGGGGCCATCCTGGAAGGGGGCCCCCGACCCCGGCCTCGGCGAAGCACGCGCGGGGACATCGGAAGCAGCTTCTGCTGGGACCGAGCGGCCGGACCCACCGCAGAGCAAACCCACTCGCTCCGAGGCTGCGGGAGGCCTTCTGGCGGCAGCCCCGCTTGGCGGAGCCGGGCGCCCGCGCGCAGTCGAGCCCACCGGAGCCGGCGTTCGGAGGGCACCGGGCTGCACACCCGGCTCGCGGGGAGGTCGGGAGGGCGACGCCGGCCTGCAGGCCCACCTCTCCGGGGGCCGCCCTGAGCAGGGAGGCCAGCCTGAAACGGACGGGCGAAGGGCCGAGCCCCTGCCATGGGACTGTTTCAGCGGGACGCCTTGGCCCAGCAAGCCCCACTCCGTCCCGGGAGGAGAGAAGCGGCTGTGACCCCCTAGAAGCACGGAGCAAGGCGCCCAGCCCTCGCCTCTGGCACGCGCTTCCCGGAGGGGGCTCTGTCAGCTCCCCCTTCCCCGAAAGCACCGCGCCTGCTCTCAGACGCGGAAAGCGATGCAAACACCCTGCCGGCTGGGGCCTCCACCCCAGGGAGCTGCGGGTGCCGCCAGCACCTCGGGGCCGACAGCGGCTTCGGGGAGTCCAGGCGGTCGCACGCCTGGGCCTGAAAACCGAGGGAGACAGCAGGTCCCTCCAGGCCGAGCCACGGTGCGCTGCGGGGGAGAACGTCCGCCCAGGGAAAGACGAGTGCGAAGAGGGAAGCGGGCAGGAGAGAGGAAGGGCGCGCTTCGTGAGGCCCGAGCGCCCGGGCCGTGGGGCCGGCTTCTCCCGGGCCGGCGCCTCGCGTCCTCCCCGGGGAAGCGGTGGGCTGACTCGCCGTGGGTGGGGACGCCGTAGGTCAAGCCCCTCGACCTCCCCGGGAGAGACAAGGCAGGGTGGAATGCCATCCCCGTCCACGTCCGCACACACGTCGCTGCACGGAGCAGGAGGCCTTCTCGGCGCGGAGCCTGTTCACCTCGAGCGAGCACCACCGCCTTCCCTCCGAGAGGCCAGCCTGAAGCCGAGCTGCCTTCCGCGGGCAGGCCTCCTTGGCGAAGGGAGAAAGCTGGGCCGCGGCAGGGTGGGGCGGAAGCCGCAGGAAGGCTGCCGGCCGGGCCTCAGGTGGGGGGGCCATCCTGGAAGGGGGCCCCCGACCCCGGCCTCGGCGAAGCACGCGCGGGGACATCGGAAGCAGCTTCTGCTGGGACCGAGCGGCCGGACCCACCGCAGAGCAAACCCACTCGCTCCGAGGCTGCGGGAGGCCTTCTGGCGGCAGCCCCGCTTGGCGGAGCCGGGCGCCCGCGCGCAGTCGAGCCCACCGGAGCCGGCGTTCGGAGGGCACCGGGCTGCACACCCGGCTCGCGGGGAGGTCGGGAGGGCGACGCCGGCCTGCAGGCCCACCTCTCCGGGGGCCGCCCTGAGCAGGGAGGCCAGCCTGAAACGGACGGGCGAAGGGCCGAGCCCCTGCCATGGGACTGTTTCAGCGGGACGCCTTGGCCCAGCAAGCCCCACTCCGTCCCGGGAGGAGAGAAGCGGCTGTGACCCCCTAGAAGCACGGAGCAAGGCGCCCAGCCCTCGCCTCTGGCACGCGCTTCCCGGAGGGGGCTCTGTCAGCTCCCCCTTCCCCGAAAGCACCGCGCCTGCTCTCAGACGCGGAAAGCGATGCAAACACCCTGCCGGCTGGGGCCTCCACCCCAGGGAGCTGCGGGTGCCGCCAGCACCTCGGGGCCGACAGCGGCTTCGGGGAGTCCAGGCGGTCGCACGCCTGGGCCTGAAAACCGAGGGAGACAGCAGGTCCCTCCAGGCCGAGCCACGGTGCGCTGCGGGGGAGAACGTCCGCCCAGGGAAAGACGAGTGCGAAGAGGGAAGCGGGCAGGAGAGAGGAAGGGCGCGCTTCGTGAGGCCCGAGCGCCCGGGCCGTGGGGCCGGCTTCTCCCGGGCCGGCGCCTCGCGTCCTCCCCGGGGAAGCGGTGGGCTGACTCGCCGTGGGTGGGGACGCCGTGGGTCAAGCCCCTCGACCTCCCCGGGAGAGACAAGGCAGGGTGGAATGCCATCCCCGTCCACGTCCGCACACACGTCGCTGCACGGAGAAGGAGGCCTTCTCGGCGCGGAGCCTGTTCACCTCGAGCGAGCACCACCGCCTTCCCTCCGAGAGGCCAGCCTGAAGCCGAGCTGCCTTCCGCGGGCAGGCCTCCTTGGCGAAGGGAGAAAGCTGGGCCGCGGCAGGGTGGGGCGGAAGCCGCAGGAAGGCTGCCGGCCGGGCCTCAGGTGGGGGGGCCATCCTGGAAGGGGGCCCCCGACCCCGGCCTCGGCGAAGCACGCGCGGGTACATCGGAAGCAGCTTCTGCTGGGACCGAGCGGCCGGACCCACCGCAGAGCAAACCCACTCGCTCCGAGGCTGCGGGAGGCCTTCTGGCGGCAGCCCCGCTTGGCGGAGCCGGGCGCCCGCGCGCAGTCGAGCCCACCGGAGCCGGCGTTCGGAGGGCACCGGGCTGCACACCCGGCTCGCGGGGAGGTCGGGAGGGCGACGCCGGCCTGCAGGCCCACCTCTCCGGGGGCCGCCCTGAGCAGGGAGGCCAGCCTGAAACGGACGGGCGAAGGGCCGAGCCCCTGCCATGGGACTGTTTCAGCGGGACGCCTTGGCCCAGCAAGCCCCACTCCGTCCCGGGAGGAGAGAAGCGGCTGTGACCCCCTAGAAGCACGGAGCAAGGCGCCCAGCCCTCGCCTCTGGCACGCGCTTCCCGGAGGGGGCTCTGTCAGCTCCCCCTTCCCCGAAAGCACCGCGCCTGCTCTCAGACGCGGAAAGCGATGCAAACACCCTGCCGGCTGGGGCCTCCACCCCAGGGAGCTGCGGGTGCCGCCAGCACCTCGGGGCCGACAGCGGCTTCGGGGAGTCCAGGCGGTCGCACGCCTGGGCCTGAAAACCGAGGGAGACAGCAGGTCCCTCCAGGCCGAGCCACGGTGCGCTGCGGGGGAGAACGTCCGCCCAGGGAAAGACGAGTGCGAAGAGGGAAGCGGGCAGGAGAGAGGAAGGGCGCGCTTCGTGAGGCCCGAGCGCCCGGGCCGTGGGGCCGGCTTCTCCCGGGCCGGCGCCTCGCGTCCTCCCCGGGGAAGCGGTGGGCTGACTCGCCGTGGGTGGGGACGCCGTGGGTCAAGCCCCTCGACCTCCCCGGGAGAGACAAGGCAGGGTGGAATGCCATCCCCGTCCACGTCCGCACACACGTCGCTGCACGGAGAAGGAGGCCTTCTCGGCGCGGAGCCTGTTCACCTCGAGCGAGCACCACCGCCTTCCCTCCGAGAGGCCAGCCTGAAGCCGAGCTGCCTTCCGCGGGCAGGCCTCCTTGGCGAAGGGAGAAAGCTGGGCCGCGGCAGGGTGGGGCGGAAGCCGCAGGAAGGCTGCCGGCCGGGCCTCAGGTGGGGGGGCCATCCTGGAAGGGGGCCCCCGACCCCGGCCTCGGCGAAGCACGCGCGGGGACATCGGAAGCAGCTTCTGCTGGGACCGAGCGGCCGGACCCACCGCAGAGCAAACCCACTCGCTCCGAGGCTGCGGGAGGCCTTCTGGCGGCAGCCCCGCTTGGCGGAGCCGGGCGCCCGCGCGCAGTCGAGCCCACCGGAGCCGGCGTTCGGAGGGCACCGGGCTGCACACCCGGCTCGCGGGGAGGTCGGGAGGGCGACGCCGGCCTGCAGGCCCACCTCTCCGGGGGCCGCCCTGAGCAGGGAGGCCAGCCTGAAACGGACGGGCGAAGGGCCGAGCCCCTGCCATGGGACTGTTTCAGCGGGACGCCTTGGCCCAGCAAGCCCCACTCCGTCCCGGGAGGAGAGAAGCGGCTGTGACCCCCTAGAAGCACGGAGCAAGGCGCCCAGCCCTCGCCTCTGGCACGCGCTTCCCGGAGGGGGCTCTGTCAGCTCCCCCTTCCCCGAAAGCACCGCGCCTGCTCTCAGACGCGGAAAGCGATGCAAACACCCTGCCGGCTGGGGCCTCCACCCCAGGGAGCTGCGGGTGCCGCCAGCACCTCGGGGCCGACAGCGGCTTCGGGGAGTCCAGGCGGTCGCACGCCTGGGCCTGAAAACCGAGGGAGACAGCAGGTCCCTCCAGGCCGAGCCACGGTGCGCTGCGGGGGAGAACGTCCGCCCAGGGAAAGACGAGTGCGAAGAGGGAAGCGGGCAGGAGAGAGGAAGGGCGCGCTTCGTGAGGCCCGAGCGCCCGGGCCGTGGGGCCGGCTTCTCCCGGGCCGGCGCCTCGCGTCCTCCCCGGGGAAGCGGTGGGCTGACTCGCCGTGGGTGGGGACGCCGTGGGTCAAGCCCCTCGACCTCCCCGGGAGAGACAAGGCAGGGTGGAATGCCATCCCCGTCCACGTCCGCACACACGTCGCTGCACGGAGAAGGAGGCCTTCTCGGCGCGGAGCCTGTTCACCTCGAGCGAGCACCACCGCCTTCCCTCCGAGAGGCCAGCCTGAAGCCGAGCTGCCTTCCGCGGGCAGGCCTCCTTGGCGAAGGGAGAAAGCTGGGCCGCGGCAGGGTGGGGCGGAAGCCGCAGGAAGGCTGCCGGCCGGGCCTCAGGTGGGGGGGCCATCCTGGAAGGGGGCCCCCGACCCCGGCCTCGGCGAAGCACGCGCGGGGACATCGGAAGCAGCTTCTGCTGGGACCGAGCGGCCGGACCCACCGCAGAGCAAACCCACTCGCTCCGAGGCTGCGGGAGGCCTTCTGGCGGCAGCCCCGCTTGGCGGAGCCGGGCGCCCGCGCGCAGTCGAGCCCACCGGAGCCGGCGTTCGGAGGGCACCGGGCTGCACACCCGGCTCGCGGGGAGGTCGGGAGGGCGACGCCGGCCTGCAGGCCCACCTCTCCGGGGGCCGCCCTGAGCAGGGAGGCCAGCCTGAAACGGACGGGCGAAGGGCCGAGCCCCTGCCATGGGACTGTTTCAGCGGGACGCCTTGGCCCAGCAAGCCCCACTCCGTCCCGGGAGGAGAGAAGCGGCTGTGACCCCCTAGAAGCACGGAGCAAGGCGCCCAGCCCTCGCCTCTGGCACGCGCTTCCCGGAGGGGGCTCTGTCAGCTCCCCCTTCCCCGAAAGCACCGCGCCTGCTCTCAGACGCGGAAAGCGATGCAAACACCCTGCCGGCTGGGGCCTCCACCCCAGGGAGCTGCGGGTGCCGCCAGCACCTCGGGGCCGACAGCGGCTTCGGGGAGTCCAGGCGGTCGCACGCCTGGGCCTGAAAACCGAGGGAGACAGCAGGTCCCTCCAGGCCGAGCCACGGTGCGCTGCGGGGGAGAACGTCCGCCCAGGGAAAGACGAGTGCGAAGAGGGAAGCGGGCAGGAGAGAGGAAGGGCGCGCTTCGTGAGGCCCGAGCGCCCGGGCCGTGGGGCCGGCTTCTCCCGGGCCGGCGCCTCGCGTCCTCCCCGGGGAAGCGGTGGGCTGACTCGCCGTGGGTGGGGACGCCGTAGGTCAAGCCCCTCGACCTCCCCGGGAGAGACAAGGCAGGGTGGAATGCCATCCCCGTCCACGTCCGCACACACGTCGCTGCACGGAGCAGGAGGCCTTCTCGGCGCGGAGCCTGTTCACCTCGAGCGAGCACCACCGCCTTCCCTCCGAGAGGCCAGCCTGAAGCCGAGCTGCCTTCCGCGGGCAGGCCTCCTTGGCGAAGGGAGAAAGCTGGGCCGCGGCAGGGTGGGGCGGAAGCCGCAGGAAGGCTGCCGGCCGGGCCTCAGGTGGGGGGGCCATCCTGGAAGGGGGCCCCCGACCCCGGCCTCGGCGAAGCACGCGCGGGGACATCGGAAGCAGCTTCTGCTGGGACCGAGCGGCCGGACCCACCGCAGAGCAAACCCACTCGCTCCGAGGCTGCGGGAGGCCTTCTGGCGGCAGCCCCGCTTGGCGGAGCCGGGCGCCCGCGCGCAGTCGAGCCCACCGGAGCCGGCGTTCGGAGGGCACCGGGCTGCACACCCGGCTCGCGGGGAGGTCGGGAGGGCGACGCCGGCCTGCAGGCCCACCTCTCCGGGGGCCGCCCTGAGCAGGGAGGCCAGCCTGAAACGGACGGGCGAAGGGCCGAGCCCCTGCCATGGGACTGTTTCAGCGGGACGCCTTGGCCCAGCAAGCCCCACTCCGTCCCGGGAGGAGAGAAGCGGCTGTGACCCCCTAGAAGCACGGAGCAAGGCGCCCAGCCCTCGCCTCTGGCACGCGCTTCCCGGAGGGGGCTCTGTCAGCTCCCCCTTCCCCGAAAGCACCGCGCCTGCTCTCAGACGCGGAAAGCGATGCAAACACCCTGCCGGCTGGGGCCTCCACCCCAGGGACCTGCGGGTGCCGCCAGCACCTCGGGGCCGACAGCGGCTTCGGGGAGTCCAGGCGGTCGCACGCCTGGGCCTGAAAACCGAGGGAGACAGCAGGTCCCTCCAGGCCGAGCCACGGTGCGCTGCGGGGGAGAACGTCCGCCCAGGGAAAGACGAGTGCGAAGAGGGAAGCGGGCAGGAGAGAGGAAGGGCGCGCTTCGTGAGGCCCGAGCGCCCGGGCCGTGGGGCCGGCTTCTCCCGGGCCGGCGCCTCGCGTCCTCCCCGGGGAAGCGGTGGGCTGACTCGCCGTGGGTGGGGACGCCGTAGGTCAAGCCCCTCGACCTCCCCGGGAGAGACAAGGCAGGGTGGAATGCCATCCCCTTCCACGTCCGCACACACGTCGCTGCACGGAGAAGGAGGCCTTCTCGGCGCGGAGCCTGTTCACCTCGAGCGAGCACCACCGCCTTCCCTCCGAGAGGCCAGCCTGAAGCCGAGCTGCCTTCCGCGGGCAGGCCTCCTTGGCGAAGGGAGAAAGCTGGGCCGCGGCAGGGTGGGGCGGAAGCCGCAGGAAGGCTGCCGGCCGGGCCTCAGGTGGGGGGGCCATCCTGGAAGGGGGCCCCCGACCCCGGCCTCGGCGAAGCACGCGCGGGGACATCGGAAGCAGCTTCTGCTGGGACCGAGCGGCCGGACCCACCGCAGAGCAAACCCACCGCTCCGAGGCTGCGGGAGGCCTTCTGGCGGCAGCCCCGCTTGGCGGAGCCGGGCGCCCGCGCGCAGTCGAGCCCACCGGAGCCGGCGTTCGGAGGGCACCGGGCTGCACACCCGGCTCGCGGGGAGGTCGGGAGGGCGACGCCGGCCTGCAGGCCCACCTCTCCGGGGGCCGCCCTGAGCAGGGAGGCCAGCCTGAAACGGACAGGCGAAGGGCCGAGCCCCTGCCATGGGACTGTTTCAGCGGGACGCCTTGGCCCAGCAAGCCCCACTCCGTCCCGGGAGGAGAGAAGCGGCTGTGACCCCCTAGAAGCACGGAGCAAGGCGCCCAGCCCTCGCCTCTGGCACGCGCTTCCCGGAGGGGGCTCTGTCAGCTCCCCCTTCCCCGAAAGCACCGCGCCTGCTCTCAGACGCGGAAAGCGATGCAAACACCCTGCCGGCTGGGGCCTCCACCCCAGGGAGCTGCGGGTGCCGCCAGCACCTCGGGGCCGACAGCGGCTTCGGGGAGTCCAGGCGGTCGCACGCCTGGGCCTGAAAACCGAGGGAGACAGCAGGTCCCTCCAGGCCGAGCCACGGTGCGCTGCGGGGGAGAACGTCCGCCCAGGGAAAGACGAGTGCGAAGAGGGAAGCGGGCAGGAGAGAGGAAGGGCGCGCTTCGTGAGGCCCGAGCGCCCGGGCCGTGGGGCCGGCTTCTCCCGGGCCGGCGCCTCGCGTCCTCCCCGGGGAAGCGGTGGGCTGACTCGCCGTGGGTGGGGACGCCGTGGGTCAAGCCCCTCGACCTCCCCGGGAGAGACAAGGCAGGGTGGAATGCCATCCCCGTCCACGTCCGCACACACGTCGCTGCACGGAGAAGGAGGCCTTCTCGGCGCGGAGCCTGTTCACCTCGAGCGAGCACCACCGCCTTCCCTCCGAGAGGCCAGCCTGAAGCCGAGCTGCCTTCCGCGGGCAGGCCTCCTTGGCGAAGGGAGAAAGCTGGGCCGCGGCAGGGTGGGGCGGAAGCCGCAGGAAGGCTGCCGGCCGGGCCTCAGGTGGGGGGGCCATCCTGGAAGGGGGCCCCCGACCCCGGCCTCGGCGAAGCACGCGCGGGGACATCGGAAGCAGCTTCTGCTGGGACCGAGCGGCCGGACCCACCGCAGAGCAAACCCACTCGCTCCGAGGCTGCGGGAGGCCTTCTGGCGGCAGCCCCGCTTGGCGGAGCCGGGCGCCCGCGCGCAGTCGAGCCCACCGGAGCCGGCGTTCGGAGGGCACCGGGCTGCACACCCGGCTCGCGGGGAGGTCGGGAGGGCGACGCCGGCCTGCAGGCCCACCTCTCCGGGGGCCGCCCTGAGCAGGGAGGCCAGCCTGAAACGGACGGGCGAAGGGCCGAGCCCCTGCCATGGGACTGTTTCAGCGGGACGCCTTGGCCCAGCAAGCCCCACTCCGTCCCGGGAGGAGAGAAGCGGCTGTGACCCCCTAGAAGCACGGAGCAAGGCGCCCAGCCCTCGCCTCTGGCACGCGCTTCCCGGAGGGGGCTCTGTCAGCTCCCCCTTCCCCGAAAGCACCGCGCCTGCTCTCAGACGCGGAAAGCGATGCAAACACCCTGCCGGCTGGGGCCTCCACCCCAGGGAGCTGCGGGTGCCGCCAGCACCTCGGGGCCGACAGCGGCTTCGGGGAGTCCAGGCGGTCGCACGCCTGGGCCTGAAAACCGAGGGAGACAGCAGGTCCCTCCAGGCCGAGCCACGGTGCGCTGCGGGGGAGAACGTCCGCCCAGGGAAAGACGAGTGCGAAGAGGGAAGCGGGCAGGAGAGAGGAAGGGCGCGCTTCGTGAGGCCCGAGCGCCCGGAGCCGTGGGGCCGGCTTCTCCCGGGCCGGCGCCTCGCGTCCTCCCCGGGGAAGCGGTGGGCTGACTCGCCGTGGGTGGGGACGCCGTGGGTCAAGCCCCTCGACCTCCCCGGGAGAGACAAGGCAGGGTGGAATGCCATCCCCGTCCACGTCCGCACACACGTCGCTGCACGGAGAAGGAGGCCTTCTCGGCGCGGAGCCTGTTCACCTCGAGCGAGCACCACCGCCTTCCCTCCGAGAGGCCAGCCTGAAGCCGAGCTGCCTTCCGCGGGCAGGCCTCCTTGGCGAAGGGAGAAAGCTGGGCCGCGGCAGGGTGGGGCGGAAGCCGCAGGAAGGCTGCCGGCCGGGCCTCAGGTGGGGGGGCCATCCTGGAAGGGGGCCCCCGACCCCGGCCTCGGCGAAGCACGCGCGGGGACATCGGAAGCAGCTTCTGCTGGGACCGAGCGGCCGGACCCACCGCAGAGCAAACCCACTCGCTCCGAGGCTGCGGGAGGCCTTCTGGCGGCAGCCCCGCTTGGCGGAGCCGGGCGCCCGCGCGCAGTCGAGCCCACCGGAGCCGGCGTTCGGAGGGCACCGGGCTGCACACCCGGCTCGCGGGGAGGTCGGGAGGGCGACGCCGGCCTGCAGGCCCACCTCTCCGGGGGCCGCCCTGAGCAGGGAGGCCAGCCTGAAACGGACGGGCGAAGGGCCGAGCCCCTGCCATGGGACTGTTTCAGCGGGACGCCTTGGCCCAGCAAGCCCCACTCCGTCCCGGGAGGAGAGAAGCGGCTGTGACCCCCTAGAAGCACGGAGCAAGGCGCCCAGCCCTCGCCTCTGGCACGCGCTTCCCGGAGGGGGCTCTGTCAGCTCCCCCTTCCCCGAAAGCACCGCGCCTGCTCTCAGACGCGGAAAGCGATGCAAACACCCTGCCGGCTGGGGCCTCCACCCCAGGGAGCTGCGGGTGCCGCCAGCACCTCGGGGCCGACAGCGGCTTCGGGGAGTCCAGGCGGTCGCACGCCTGGGCCTGAAAACCGAGGGAGACAGCAGGTCCCTCCAGGCCGAGCCACGGTGCGCTGCGGGGAGAACGTCCGCCCAGGGAAAGACGAGTGCGAAGAGGGAAGCGGGCAGGGAGAGAGGAAGGGCGCGCTTCGTGAGGCCCGAGCGCCCGGGCCGTGGGGCCGGCTTCTCCCGGGCCGGCGCCTCGCGTCCTCCCCCGGGGAAGCGGTGGGCTGACTCGCCGTGGGTGGGGACGCCGTGGGTCAAGCCCCTCGACCTCCCCGGGAGAGACAAGGCAGGGTGGAATGCCATCCCCGTCCACGTCCGCACACACGTCGCTGCACGGAGAAGGAGGCCTTCTCGGCGCGGAGCCTGTTCACCTCGAGCGAGCACCACCGCCTTCCCTCCGAGAGGCCAGACTGAAGCCGAGCTGCCTTCCGCGGGCAGGCCTCCTGGCGAAGGGAGAAGCTGGGCCGCGGCAGGGTGGGGCGGAAGCCGCAGGAAGGCTGCCGCCGGGCCTCAGGTGGGGGGGCCATCCTGGAAGGGGGCCCCCGACCCCGGCCTCGGCGAAGCACGCGCGGGGACATCGGAAGCAGCTTCTGCTGGGACCGAGCGGCCGGACCCACCGCAGAGCAAACCCACTCGCTCCGAGGCTGCGGGAGGCCTTCTGGCGGCAGCCCCGCTTGGCGGAGCCGGGCGCCCGCGCGCAGTCGAGCCCACCGGAGCCGGCGTTCGGAGGGCACCGGGCTGCACACCCGGCTCGCGGGGAGGTCGGGAGGGCGACGCCGGCCTGCAGGCCCACCTCTCCGGGGGCCGCCCTGAGCAGGGAGGCCAGCCTGAAACGGACGGGCGAAGGGCCGAGCCCCTGCCATGGGACTGTTTCAGCGGGACGCCTTGGCCCAGCAAGCCCCACTCCGTCCCGGGAGGAGAGAAGCGGCTGTGACCCCTAGAAGCACGGAGCAAGGCGCCCAGCCCTCGCCTCTGGCACGCGCTTCCCGGAGGGGGCTCTGTCAGCTCCCCCTTCCCCGAAAGCACCGCGCCTGCTCTCAGACGCGGAAAGCGATGCAAACACCCTGCCGGCTGGGGCCTCCACCCCAGGGAGCTGCGGGTGCCGCCAGCACCTCGGGGCCGACAGCGGCTTCGGGGAGTCCAGGCGGTCGCACGCCTGGGCCTGAAAACCGAGGGAGACAGCAGGTCCCTCCAGGCCGAGCCACGGTGCGCTGCGGGGGAGAACGTCCGCCCAGGGAAAGACGAGTGCGAAGAGGGAAGCGGGCAGGAGAGAGGAAGGGCGCGCTTCGTGAGGCCCGAGCGCCCGGGCCGTGGGGCCGGCTTCTCCCGGGCCGGCGCCTCGCGTCCTCCCCGGGGAAGCGGTGGGCTGACTCGCCGTGGGTGGGGACGCCGTAGGTCAAGCCCCTCGACCTCCCCGGGAGAGACAAGGCAGGGTGGAATGCCATCCCCGTCCACGTCCGCACACACGTCGCTGCACGGAGCAGGAGGCCTTCTCGGCGCGGAGCCTGTTCACCTCGAGCGAGCACCACCGCCTTCCCTCCGAGAGGCCAGCCTGAAGCCGAGCTGCCTTCCGCGGGCAGGCCTCCTTGGCGAAGGGAGAAAGCTGGGCCGCGGCAGGGTGGGGCGGAAGCCGCAGGAAGGCTGCCGGCCGGGCCTCAGGTGGGGGGGCCATCCTGGAAGGGGGCCCCCGACCCCGGCCTCGGCGAAGCACGCGCGGGGACATCGGAAGCAGCTTCTGCTGGGACCGAGCGGCCGGACCCACCGCAGAGCAAACCCACTCGCTCCGAGGCTGCGGGAGGCCTTCTGGCGGCAGCCCCGCTTGGCGGAGCCGGGCGCCCGCGCGCAGTCGAGCCCACCGGAGCCGGCGTTCGGAGGGCACCGGGCTGCACACCCGGCTCGCGGGGAGGTCGGGAGGGCGACGCCGGCCTGCAGGCCCACCTCTCCGGGGGCCGCCCTGAGCAGGGAGGCCAGCCTGAAACGGACGGGCGAAGGGCCGAGCCCCTGCCATGGGACTGTTTCAGCGGGACGCCTTGGCCCAGCAAGCCCCACTCCGTCCCGGGAGGAGAGAAGCGGCTGTGACCCCCTAGAAGCACGGAGCAAGGCGCCCAGCCCTCGCCTCTGGCACGCGCTTCCCGGAGGGGGCTCTGTCAGCTCCCCCTTCCCCGAAAGCACCGCGCCTGCTCTCAGACGCGGAAAGCGATGCAAACACCCTGCCGGCTGGGGCCTCCACCCCAGGGAGCTGCGGGTGCCGCCAGCACCTCGGGGCCGACAGCGGCTTCGGGGAGTCCAGGCGGTCGCACGCCTGGGCCTGAAAACCGAGGGAGACAGCAGGTCCCTCCAGGCCGAGCCACGGTGCGCTGCGGGGGAGAACGTCCGCCCAGGGAAAGACGAGTGCGAAGAGGGAAGCGGGCAGGAGAGAGGAAGGGCGCGCTTCGTGAGGCCCGAGCGCCCGGGCCGTGGGGCCGGCTTCTCCCGGGCCGGCGCCTCGCGTCCTCCCCGGGGAAGCGGTGGGCTGACTCGCCGTGGGTGGGGACGCCGTAGGTCAAGCCCCTCGACCTCCCCGGGAGAGACAAGGCAGGGTGGAATGCCATCCCCGTCCACGTCCGCACACACGTCGCTGCACGGAGAAGGAGGCCTTCTCGGCGCGGAGCCTGTTCACCTCGAGCGAGCACCACCGCCTTCCCTCCGAGAGGCCAGCCTGAAGCCGAGCTGCCTTCCGCGGGCAGGCCTCCTTGGCGAAGGGAGAAAGCTGGGCCGCGGCAGGGTGGGGCGGAAGCCGCAGGAAGGCTGCCGGCCGGGCCTCAGGTGGGGGGGCCATCCTGGAAGGGGGCCCCCGACCCCGGCCTCGGCGAAGCACGCGCGGGGACATCGGAAGCAGCTTCTGCTGGGACCGAGCGGCCGGACCCACCGCAGAGCAAACCCACTCGCTCCGAGGCTGCGGGAGGCCTTCTGGCGGCAGCCCCGCTTGGCGGAGCCGGGCGCCCGCGCGCAGTCGAGCCCACCGGAGCCGGCGTTCGGAGGGCACCGGGCTGCACACCCGGCTCGCGGGGAGGTCGGGAGGGCGACGCCGGCCTGCAGGCCCACCTCTCCGGGGGCCGCCCTGAGCAGGGAGGCCAGCCTGAAACGGACGGGCGAAGGGCCGAGCCCCTGCCATGGGACTGTTTCAGCGGGACGCCTTGGCCCAGCAAGCCCCACTCCGTCCCGGGAGGAGAGAAGCGGCTGTGACCCCCTAGAAGCACGGAGCAAGGCGCCCAGCCCTCGCCTCTGGCACGCGCTTCCCGGAGGGGGCTCTGTCAGCTCCCCCTTCCCCGAAAGCACCGCGCCTGCTCTCAGACGCGGAAAGCGATGCAAACACCCTGCCGGCTGGGGCCTCCACCCCAGGGAGCTGCGGGTGCCGCCAGCACCTCGGGGCCGACAGCGGCTTCGGGGAGTCCAGGCGGTCGCACGCCTGGGCCTGAAAACCGAGGGAGACAGCAGGTCCCTCCAGGCCGAGCCACGGTGCGCTGCGGGGGAGAACGTCCGCCCAGGGAAAGACGAGTGCGAAGAGGGAAGCGGGCAGGAGAGAGGAAGGGCGCGCTTCGTGAGGCCCGAGCGCCCGGGCCGTGGGGCCGGCTTCTCCCGGGCCGGCGCCTCGCGTCCTCCCCGGGGAAGCGGTGGGCTGACTCGCCGTGGGTGGGGACGCCGTAGGTCAAGCCCCTCGACCTCCCCGGGAGAGACAAGGCAGGGTGGAATGCCATCCCCGTCCACGTCCGCACACACGTCGCTGCACGGAGCAGGAGGCCTTCTCGGCGCGGAGCCTGTTCACCTCGAGCGAGCACCACCGCCTTCCCTCCGAGAGGCCAGCCTGAAGCCGAGCTGCCTTCCGCGGGCAGGCCTCCTTGGCGAAGGGAGAAAGCTGGGCCGCGGCAGGGTGGGGCGGAAGCCGCAGGAAGGCTGCCAGCCGGGCCTCAGGTGGGGGGCCATCCTAGAAGGGGGCCCCCGACCTCGGCCTCGGCGAAGCACGCGCGGGGACATCGGAAGCAGCTTCTGCGGGGACCGAGCGGCCGGACCCACCGCAGAGCAAACCCACTCATTCCCAGGCTGCGGGGGGCCTTCTGGCGGCAGCCGGGCGCCCGCCCGCAGTCGAGCCGACCGGAGCCGGCGTTTAATGGGCACCGGGCTGCACACCCGGCTCGCGGGGAGGTCGGGAGGGCGACGCCGGCCTGCAGGCCCACCTCTCCGTGGGCCGCTCTGAGCAGGGAGGCCAGCCTGAAACGAACGGGCGAAGGGCCGAGCCCCTGCCTTGAGACTGTTTCAGGGGGACGCCTTGGCCCAGAAAGCCCTACTCCGTCCCGGGAGGAGAGAAGCGGCTGTGACCCCCTAGAAGCACGGAGCAAGGCGCCCAACCCTCGGCTCTGGCACGCGCTTCCCGGGGGGGGCTCTGTCAGCTCCCTCTTCCCCGAAAGCACGACGCCTGCTCTCCGACGGGGAATGCGATGCAAACACCCTGCCGGCTGGGGCCTCCTCCCCAGGGACCTGCGGGTGCCGCCAGCACCTCGGGGCCGACAGCGGCTTCGGGGACTGAAGGCGGGCGCACGCCTGGGCCTGAAAACTGAAGGAGACAGCAGGTCCTTCCAGGCCGAGCCACTGTGCGCTCCGGGGGAGAACGTCCGCCCAGGGAAAGACGAGTGCGAAGAGAGAAGCGGGCAGGAGAGAGGAAGGGCGTGCTTCGTGAAGACCGAGCGCCCGGGCCGTGGGGCCAGCCTCTCCCGGGCCGGCGCCTCGCGTCCTGCCCGGGGAAGCGGTTGGCTGACTCACGTGGTCCAGCCCCTCGACCTCCCTGTGAGAGACAAGGCAGGGTGGAATGCCATCCCCGTCCACGTCCGCACACACGTCGCTGCACGGAGAAGGAGGCCTTCTCTGCGCGGAGCCTGTTCACCCTGATCGAGCACCACAGCCTTCCCTCCGAAATGCAAGCCTGAAGCGAAGCTGCCTTCCGCGTGCAGGCCTCCTTGGCGAAGGGAGAAAGATGGGCCGCGGCATGGTGGGGCGGAAGCCGCAGGAAGGCTGCCATCCGGGCCTCAGGTGGGGGGCCGACCTAGAAGTGGGCCCCCGACCTTGGCCTCGGCGAAGCACACGCGAGGACATCGGAAGCAGCTTCTGCTGGGACCGAGCGGCCGGACCCACCGCAGAGCAAACCCACTCGTTCCGAGCCTGCGGGGGGCCTTCTGGCAGCAGCCGGGAGCCCGCCCGCAGTCGAGCCCACCGGTGCCGGCGTTCAGAGGGCACCGGGCTGCACACCCGGCTCGCGGGGAGGTCGGGAGGGCGACGCCGGCCTGCAGGCCCACCTCTCCGGGGGCCGCCCTGAGCAGGGAGGCCAGCCTGAAACGGACGGGCGAAGGGCCGAGCCCCTGCCATGGGACTGTTTCAGCGGGACGCCTTGGCCCAGCAAGCCCCACTCCGTCCCGGGAGGAGAGAAGCGGCTGTGACCCCCTAGAAGCACGGAGCAAGGCGCCCAGCCCTCGCCTCTGGCACGCGCTTCCCGGAGGGGGCTCTGTCAGCTCCCCCTTCCCCGAAAGCACCGCGCCTGCTCTCAGACGCGGAAAGCGATGCAAACACCCTGCCGGCTGGGGCCTCCACCCCAGGGAGCTGCGGGTGCCGCCAGCACCTCGGGGCCGACAGCGGCTTCGGGGAGTCCAGGCGGTCGCACGCCTGGGCCTGAAAACCGAGGGAGACAGCAGGTCCCTCCAGGCCGAGCCACGGTGCGCTGCGGGGGAGAACGTCCGCCCAGGGAAAGACGAGTGCGAAGAGGGAAGCGGGCAGGAGAGAGGAAGGGCGCGCTTCGTGAGGCCCGAGCGCCCGGGCCGTGGGGCCGGCTTCTCCCGGGCCGGCGCCTCGCGTCCTCCCCGGGGAAGCGGTGGGCTGACTCGCCGTGGGTGGGGACGCCGTAGGTCAAGCCCCTCGACCTCCCCGGGAGAGACAAGGCAGGGTGGAATGCCATCCCCGTCCACGTCCGCACACACGTCGCTGCACGGAGCAGGAGGCCTTCTCGGCGCGGAGCCTGTTCACCTCGAGCGAGCACCACCGCCTTCCCTCCGAGAGGCCAGCCTGAAGCCGAGCTGCCTTCCGCGGGCAGGCCTCCTTGGCGAAGGGAGAAAGCTGGGCCGCGGCAGGGTGGGGCGGAAGCCGCAGGAAGGCTGCCGGCCGGGCCTCAGGTGGGGGGGCCATCCTGGAAGGGGGCCCCCGACCCCGGCCTCGGCGAAGCACGCGCGGGGACATCGGAAGCAGCTTCTGCTGGGACCGAGCGGCCGGACCCACCGCAGAGCAAACCCACTCGCTCCGAGGCTGCGGGAGGCCTTCTGGCGGCAGCCCCGCTTGGCGGAGCCGGGCGCCCGCGCGCAGTCGAGCCCACCGGAGCCGGCGTTCGGAGGGCACCGGGCTGCACACCCGGCTCGCGGGGAGGTCGGGAGGGCGACGCCGGCCTGCAGGCCCACCTCTCCGGGGGCCGCCCTGAGCAGGGAGGCCAGCCTGAAACGGACGGGCGAAGGGCCGAGCCCCTGCCATGGGACTGTTTCAGCGGGACGCCTTGGCCCAGCAAGCCCCACTCCGTCCCGGGAGGAGAGAAGCGGCTGTGACCCCCTAGAAGCACGGAGCAAGGCGCCCAGCCCTCGCCTCTGGCACGCGCTTCCCGGAGGGGGCTCTGTCAGCTCCCCCTTCCCCGAAAGCACCGCGCCTGCTCTCAGACGCGGAAAGCGATGCAAACACCCTGCCGGCTGGGGCCTCCACCCCAGGGAGCTGCGGGTGCCGCCAGCACCTCGGGGCCGACAGCGGCTTCGGGGAGTCCAGGCGGTCGCACGCCTGGGCCTGAAAACCGAGGGAGACAGCAGGTCCCTCCAGGCCGAGCCACGGTGCGCTGCGGGGGAGAACGTCCGCCCAGGGAAAGACGAGTGCGAAGAGGGAAGCGGGCAGGAGAGAGGAAGGGCGCGCTTCGTGAGGCCCGAGCGCCCGGGCCGTGGGGCCGGCTTCTCCCGGGCCGGCGCCTCGCGTCCTCCCCGGGGAAGCGGTGGGCTGACTCGCCGTGGGTGGGGACGCCGTAGGTCAAGCCCCTCGACCTCCCCGGGAGAGACAAGGCAGGGTGGAATGCCATCCCCGTCCACGTCCGCACACACGTCGCTGCACGGAGAAGGAGGCCTTCTCGGCGCGGAGCCTGTTCACCTCGAGCGAGCACCACCGCCTTCCCTCCGAGAGGCCAGCCTGAAGCCGAGCTGCCTTCCGCGGGCAGGCCTCCTTGGCGAAGGGAGAAAGCTGGGCCGCGGCAGGGTGGGGCGGAAGCCGCAGGAAGGCT
The DNA here is from genome assembly GCF_963455335.1 of Martes martes. Taxonomy (NCBI): domain Eukaryota; kingdom Metazoa; phylum Chordata; class Mammalia; order Carnivora; family Mustelidae; genus Martes; species Martes martes. The sequence continues at coordinate 130,709 of NW_027666621.1, forward strand.
GCCGGCCGGGCCTCAGGTGGGGGGGCCATCCTGGAAGGGGGCCCCCGACCCCGGCCTCGGCGAAGCACGCGCGGGGACATCGGAAGCAGCTTCTGCTGGGACCGAGCGGCCGGACCCACCGCAGAGCAAACCCACTCGCTCCGAGGCTGCGGGAGGCCTTCTGGCGGCAGCCCCGCTTGGCGGAGCCGGGCGCCCGCGCGCAGTCGAGCCCACCGGAGCCGGCGTTCGGAGGGCACCGGGCTGCACACCCGGCTCGCGGGGAGGTCGGGAGGGCGACGCCGGCCTGCAGGCCCACCTCTCCGGGGGCCGCCCTGAGCAGGGAGGCCAGCCTGAAACGGACGGGCGAAGGGCCGAGCCCCTGCCATGGGACTGTTTCAGCGGGACGCCTTGGCCCAGCAAGCCCCACTCCGTCCCGGGAGGAGAGAAGCGGCTGTGACCCCCTAGAAGCACGGAGCAAGGCGCCCAGCCCTCGCCTCTGGCACGCGCTTCCCGGAGGGGGCTCTGTCAGCTCCCCCTTCCCCGAAAGCACCGCGCCTGCTCTCAGACGCGGAAAGCGATGCAAACACCCTGCCGGCTGGGGCCTCCACCCCAGGGAGCTGCGGGTGCCGCCAGCACCTCGGGGCCGACAGCGGCTTCGGGGAGTCCAGGCGGTCGCACGCCTGGGCCTGAAAACCGAGGGAGACAGCAGGTCCCTCCAGGCCGAGCCACGGTGCGCTGCGGGGGAGAACGTCCGCCCAGGGAAAGACGAGTGCGAAGAGGGAAGCGGGCAGGAGAGAGGAAGGGCGCGCTTCGTGAGGCCCGAGCGCCCGGGCCGTGGGGCCGGCTTCTCCCGGGCCGGCGCCTCGCGTCCTCCCCGGGGAAGCGGTGGGCTGACTCGCCGTGGGTGGGGACGCCGTAGGTCAAGCCCCTCGACCTCCCCGGGAGAGACAAGGCAGGGTGGAATGCCATCCCCGTCCACGTCCGCACACACGTCGCTGCACGGAGAAGGAGGCCTTCTCGGCGCGGAGCCTGTTCACCTCGAGCGAGCACCACCGCCTTCCCTCCGAGAGGCCAGCCTGAAGCCGAGCTGCCTTCCGCGGGCAGGCCTCCTTGGCGAAGGGAGAAAGCTGGGCCGCGGCAGGGTGGGGCGGAAGCCGCAGGAAGGCTGCCGGCCGGGCCTCAGGTGGGGGGGCCATCCTGGAAGGGGGCCCCCGACCCCGGCCTCGGCGAAGCACGCGCGGGGACATCGGAAGCAGCTTCTGCTGGGACCGAGCGGCCGGACCCACCGCAGAGCAAACCCACTCGCTCCGAGGCTGCGGGAGGCCTTCTGGCGGCAGCCCCGCTTGGCGGAGCCGGGCGCCCGCGCGCAGTCGAGCCCACCGGAGCCGGCGTTCGGAGGGCACCGGGCTGCACACCCGGCTCGCGGGGAGGTCGGGAGGGCGACGCCGGCCTGCAGGCCCACCTCTCCGGGGGCCGCCCTGAGCAGGGAGGCCAGCCTGAAACGGACGGGCGAAGGGCCGAGCCCCTGCCATGGGACTGTTTCAGCGGGACGCCTTGGCCCAGCAAGCCCCACTCCGTCCCGGGAGGAGAGAAGCGGCTGTGACCCCCTAGAAGCACGGAGCAAGGCGCCCAGCCCTCGCCTCTGGCACGCGCTTCCCGGAGGGGGCTCTGTCAGCTCCCCCTTCCCCGAAAGCACCGCGCCTGCTCTCAGACGCGGAAAGCGATGCAAACACCCTGCCGGCTGGGGCCTCCACCCCAGGGAGCTGCGGGTGCCGCCAGCACCTCGGGGCCGACAGCGGCTTCGGGGAGTCCAGGCGGTCGCACGCCTGGGCCTGAAAACCGAGGGAGACAGCAGGTCCCTCCAGGCCGAGCCACGGTGCGCTGCGGGGGAGAACGTCCGCCCAGGGAAAGACGAGTGCGAAGAGGGAAGCGGGCAGGAGAGAGGAAGGGCGCGCTTCGTGAGGCCCGAGCGCCCGGGCCGTGGGGCCGGCTTCTCCCGGGCCGGCGCCTCGCGTCCTCCCCGGGGAAGCGGTGGGCTGACTCGCCGTGGGTGGGGACGCCGTAGGTCAAGCCCCTCGACCTCCCCGGGAGAGACAAGGCAGGGTGGAATGCCATCCCCGTCCACGTCCGCACACACGTCGCTGCACGGAGCAGGAGGCCTTCTCGGCGCGGAGCCTGTTCACCTCGAGCGAGCACCACCGCCTTCCCTCCGAGAGGCCAGCCTGAAGCCGAGCTGCCTTCCGCGGGCAGGCCTCCTTGGCGAAGGGAGAAAGCTGGGCCGCGGCAGGGTGGGGCGGAAGCCGCAGGAAGGCTGCCGGCCGGGCCTCAGGTGGGGGGGCCATCCTGGAAGGGGGCCCCCGACCCCGGCCTCGGCGAAGCACGCGCGGGGACATCGGAAGCAGCTTCTGCTGGGACCGAGCGGCCGGACCCACCGCAGAGCAAACCCACTCGCTCCGAGGCTGCGGGAGGCCTTCTGGCGGCAGCCCCGCTTGGCGGAGCCGGGCGCCCGCGCGCAGTCGAGCCCACCGGAGCCGGCGTTCGGAGGGCACCGGGCTGCACACCCGGCTCGCGGGGAGGTCGGGAGGGCGACGCCGGCCTGCAGGCCCACCTCTCCGGGGGCCGCCCTGAGCAGGGAGGCCAGCCTGAAACGGACGGGCGAAGGGCCGAGCCCCTGCCATGGGACTGTTTCAGCGGGACGCCTTGGCCCAGCAAGCCCCACTCCGTCCCGGGAGGAGAGAAGCGGCTGTGACCCCCTAGAAGCACGGAGCAAGGCGCCCAGCCCTCGCCTCTGGCACGCGCTTCCCGGAGGGGGCTCTGTCAGCTCCCCCTTCCCCGAAAGCACCGCGCCTGCTCTCAGACGCGGAAAGCGATGCAAACACCCTGCCGGCTGGGGCCTCCACCCCAGGGAGCTGCGGGTGCCGCCAGCACCTCGGGGCCGACAGCGGCTTCGGGGAGTCCAGGCGGTCGCACGCCTGGGCCTGAAAACCGAGGGAGACAGCAGGTCCCTCCAGGCCGAGCCACGGTGCGCTGCGGGGGAGAACGTCCGCCCAGGGAAAGACGAGTGCGAAGAGGGAAGCGGGCAGGAGAGAGGAAGGGCGCGCTTCGTGAGGCCCGAGCGCCCGGGCCGTGGGGCCGGCTTCTCCCGGGCCGGCGCCTCGCGTCCTCCCCGGGGAAGCGGTGGGCTGACTCGCCGTGGGTGGGGACGCCGTAGGTCAAGCCCCTCGACCTCCCCGGGAGAGACAAGGCAGGGTGGAATGCCATCCCCGTCCACGTCCGCACACACGTCGCTGCACGGAGCAGGAGGCCTTCTCGGCGCGGAGCCTGTTCACCTCGAGCGAGCACCACCGCCTTCCCTCCGAGAGGCCAGCCTGAAGCCGAGCTGCCTTCCGCGGGCAGGCCTCCTTGGCGAAGGGAGAAAGCTGGGCCGCGGCAGGGTGGGGCGGAAGCCGCAGGAAGGCTGCCAGCCGGGCCTCAGGTGGGGGGCCATCCTAGAAGGGGGCCCCCGACCTCGGCCTCGGCGAAGCACGCGCGGGGACATCGGAAGCAGCTTCTGCGGGGACCGAGCGGCCGGACCCACCGCAGAGCAAACCCACTCATTCCCAGGCTGCGGGGGGCCTTCTGGCGGCAGCCGGGCGCCCGCCCGCAGTCGAGCCGACCGGAGCCGGCGTTTAATGGGCACCGGGCTGCACACCCGGCTCGCGGGGAGGTCGGGAGGGCGACGCCGGCCTGCAGGCCCACCTCTCCGTGGGCCGCTCTGAGCAGGGAGGCCAGCCTGAAACGAACGGGCGAAGGGCCGAGCCCCTGCCTTGAGACTGTTTCAGGGGGACGCCTTGGCCCAGAAAGCCCTACTCCGTCCCGGGAGGAGAGAAGCGGCTGTGACCCCCTAGAAGCACGGAGCAAGGCGCCCAACCCTCGGCTCTGGCACGCGCTTCCCGGGGGGGGCTCTGTCAGCTCCCTCTTCCCCGAAAGCACGACGCCTGCTCTCCGACGGGGAATGCGATGCAAACACCCTGCCGGCTGGGGCCTCCTCCCCAGGGACCTGCGGGTGCCGCCAGCACCTCGGGGCCGACAGCGGCTTCGGGGACTGAAGGCGGGCGCACGCCTGGGCCTGAAAACTGAAGGAGACAGCAGGTCCTTCCAGGCCGAGCCACTGTGCGCTCCGGGGGAGAACGTCCGCCCAGGGAAAGACGAGTGCGAAGAGAGAAGCGGGCAGGAGAGAGGAAGGGCGTGCTTCGTGAAGACCGAGCGCCCGGGCCGTGGGGCCAGCCTCTCCCGGGCCGGCGCCTCGCGTCCTGCCCGGGGAAGCGGTTGGCTGACTCACGTGGTCCAGCCCCTCGACCTCCCTGTGAGAGACAAGGCAGGGTGGAATGCCATCCCCGTCCACGTCCGCACACACGTCGCTGCACGGAGAAGGAGGCCTTCTCTGCGCGGAGCCTGTTCACCCTGATCGAGCACCACAGCCTTCCCTCCGAAATGCAAGCCTGAAGCGAAGCTGCCTTCCGCGTGCAGGCCTCCTTGGCGAAGGGAGAAAGATGGGCCGCGGCATGGTGGGGCGGAAGCCGCAGGAAGGCTGCCATCCGGGCCTCAGGTGGGGGGCCGACCTAGAAGTGGGCCCCCGACCTTGGCCTCGGCGAAGCACACGCGAGGACATCGGAAGCAGCTTCTGCTGGGACCGAGCGGCCGGACCCACCGCAGAGCAAACCCACTCGTTCCGAGCCTGCGGGGGGCCTTCTGGCAGCAGCCGGGAGCCCGCCCGCAGTCGAGCCCACCGGTGCCGGCGTTCAGAGGGCACCGGGCTGCACACCCGGCTCGCGGGGAGGTCGGGAGGGCGACGCCGGCCTGCAGGCCCACCTCTCCGGGGGCCGCCCTGAGCAGGGAGGCCAGCCTGAAACGGACGGGCGAAGGGCCGAGCCCCTGCCATGGGACTGTTTCAGCGGGACGCCTTGGCCCAGCAAGCCCCACTCCGTCCCGGGAGGAGAGAAGCGGCTGTGACCCCCTAGAAGCACGGAGCAAGGCGCCCAGCCCTCGCCTCTGGCACGCGCTTCCCGGAGGGGGCTCTGTCAGCTCCCCCTTCCCCGAAAGCACCGCGCCTGCTCTCAGACGCGGAAAGCGATGCAAACACCCTGCCGGCTGGGGCCTCCACCCCAGGGAGCTGCGGGTGCCGCCAGCACCTCGGGGCCGACAGCGGCTTCGGGGAGTCCAGGCGGTCGCACGCCTGGGCCTGAAAACCGAGGGAGACAGCAGGTCCCTCCAGGCCGAGCCACGGTGCGCTGCGGGGGAGAACGTCCGCCCAGGGAAAGACGAGTGCGAAGAGGGAAGCGGGCAGGAGAGAGGAAGGGCGCGCTTCGTGAGGCCCGAGCGCCCGGGCCGTGGGGCCGGCTTCTCCCGGGCCGGCGCCTCGCGTCCTCCCCGGGGAAGCGGTGGGCTGACTCGCCGTGGGTGGGGACGCCGTAGGTCAAGCCCCTCGACCTCCCCGGGAGAGACAAGGCAGGGTGGAATGCCATCCCCGTCCACGTCCGCACACACGTCGCTGCACGGAGCAGGAGGCCTTCTCGGCGCGGAGCCTGTTCACCTCGAGCGAGCACCACCGCCTTCCCTCCGAGAGGCCAGCCTGAAGCCGAGCTGCCTTCCGCGGGCAGGCCTCCTTGGCGAAGGGAGAAAGCTGGGCCGCGGCAGGGTGGGGCGGAAGCCGCAGGAAGGCTGCCGGCCGGGCCTCAGGTGGGGGGGCCATCCTGGAAGGGGGCCCCCGACCCCGGCCTCGGCGAAGCACGCGCGGGGACATCGGAAGCAGCTTCTGCTGGGACCGAGCGGCCGGACCCACCGCAGAGCAAACCCACTCGCTCCGAGGCTGCGGGAGGCCTTCTGGCGGCAGCCCCGCTTGGCGGAGCCGGGCGCCCGCGCGCAGTCGAGCCCACCGGAGCCGGCGTTCGGAGGGCACCGGGCTGCACACCCGGCTCGCGGGGAGGTCGGGAGGGCGACGCCGGCCTGCAGGCCCACCTCTCCGGGGGCCGCCCTGAGCAGGGAGGCCAGCCTGAAACGGACGGGCGAAGGGCCGAGCCCCTGCCATGGGACTGTTTCAGCGGGACGCCTTGGCCCAGCAAGCCCCACTCCGTCCCGGGAGGAGAGAAGCGGCTGTGACCCCCTAGAAGCACGGAGCAAGGCGCCCAGCCCTCGCCTCTGGCACGCGCTTCCCGGAGGGGGCTCTGTCAGCTCCCCCTTCCCCGAAAGCACCGCGCCTGCTCTCAGACGCGGAAAGCGATGCAAACACCCTGCCGGCTGGGGCCTCCACCCCAGGGAGCTGCGGGTGCCGCCAGCACCTCGGGGCCGACAGCGGCTTCGGGGAGTCCAGGCGGTCGCACGCCTGGGCCTGAAAACCGAGGGAGACAGCAGGTCCCTCCAGGCCGAGCCACGGTGCGCTGCGGGGGAGAACGTCCGCCCAGGGAAAGACGAGTGCGAAGAGGGAAGCGGGCAGGAGAGAGGAAGGGCGCGCTTCGTGAGGCCCGAGCGCCCGGGCCGTGGGGCCGGCTTCTCCCGGGCCGGCGCCTCGCGTCCTCCCCGGGGAAGCGGTGGGCTGACTCGCCGTGGGTGGGGACGCCGTAGGTCAAGCCCCTCGACCTCCCCGGGAGAGACAAGGCAGGGTGGAATGCCATCCCCGTCCACGTCCGCACACACGTCGCTGCACGGAGAAGGAGGCCTTCTCGGCGCGGAGCCTGTTCACCTCGAGCGAGCACCACCGCCTTCCCTCCGAGAGGCCAGCCTGAAGCCGAGCTGCCTTCCGCGGGCAGGCCTCCTTGGCGAAGGGAGAAAGCTGGGCCGCGGCAGGGTGGGGCGGAAGCCGCAGGAAGGCTGCCGGCCGGGCCTCAGGTGGGGGGGCCATCCTGGAAGGGGGCCCCCGACCCCGGCCTCGGCGAAGCACGCGCGGGGACATCGGAAGCAGCTTCTGCTGGGACCGAGCGGCCGGACCCACCGCAGAGCAAACCCACTCGCTCCGAGGCTGCGGGAGGCCTTCTGGCGGCAGCCCCGCTTGGCGGAGCCGGGCGCCCGCGCGCAGTCGAGCCCACCGGAGCCGGCGTTCGGAGGGCACCGGGCTGCACACCCGGCTCGCGGGGAGGTCGGGAGGGCGACGCCGGCCTGCAGGCCCACCTCTCCGGGGGCCGCCCTGAGCAGGGAGGCCAGCCTGAAACGGACGGGCGAAGGGCCGAGCCCCTGCCATGGGACTGTTTCAGCGGGACGCCTTGGCCCAGCAAGCCCCACTCCGTCCCGGGAGGAGAGAAGCGGCTGTGACCCCCTAGAAGCACGGAGCAAGGCGCCCAGCCCTCGCCTCTGGCACGCGCTTCCCGGAGGGGGCTCTGTCAGCTCCCCCTTCCCCGAAAGCACCGCGCCTGCTCTCAGACGCGGAAAGCGATGCAAACACCCTGCCGGCTGGGGCCTCCACCCCAGGGAGCTGCGGGTGCCGCCAGCACCTCGGGGCCGACAGCGGCTTCGGGGAGTCCAGGCGGTCGCACGCCTGGGCCTGAAAACCGAGGGAGACAGCAGGTCCCTCCAGGCCGAGCCACGGTGCGCTGCGGGGGAGAACGTCCGCCCAGGGAAAGACGAGTGCGAAGAGGGAAGCGGGCAGGAGAGAGGAAGGGCGCGCTTCGTGAGGCCCGAGCGCCCGGGCCGTGGGGCCGGCTTCTCCCGGGCCGGCGCCTCGCGTCCTCCCCGGGGAAGCGGTGGGCTGACTCGCCGTGGGTGGGGACGCCGTAGGTCAAGCCCCTCGACCTCCCCGGGAGAGACAAGGCAGGGTGGAATGCCATCCCCGTCCACGTCCGCACACACGTCGCTGCACGGAGAAGGAGGCCTTCTCGGCGCGGAGCCTGTTCACCTCGAGCGAGCACCACCGCCTTCCCTCCGAGAGGCCAGCCTGAAGCCGAGCTGCCTTCCGCGGGCAGGCCTCCTTGGCGAAGGGAGAAAGCTGGGCCGCGGCAGGGTGGGGCGGAAGCCGCAGGAAGGCTGCCGGCCGGGCCTCAGGTGGGGGGGCCATCCTGGAAGGGGGCCCCCGACCCCGGCCTCGGCGAAGCACGCGCGGGGACATCGGAAGCAGCTTCTGCTGGGACCGAGCGGCCGGACCCACCGCAGAGCAAACCCACTCGCTCCGAGGCTGCGGGAGGCCTTCTGGCGGCAGCCCCGCTTGGCGGAGCCGGGCGCCCGCGCGCAGTCGAGCCCACCGGAGCCGGCGTTCGGAGGGCACCGGGCTGCACACCCGGCTCGCGGGGAGGTCGGGAGGGCGACGCCGGCCTGCAGGCCCACCTCTCCGGGGGCCGCCCTGAGCAGGGAGGCCAGCCTGAAACGGACGGGCGAAGGGCCGAGCCCCTGCCATGGGACTGTTTCAGCGGGACGCCTTGGCCCAGCAAGCCCCACTCCGTCCCGGGAGGAGAGAAGCGGCTGTGACCCCCTAGAAGCACGGAGCAAGGCGCCCAGCCCTCGCCTCTGGCACGCGCTTCCCGGAGGGGGCTCTGTCAGCTCCCCCTTCCCCGAAAGCACCGCGCCTGCTCTCAGACGCGGAAAGCGATGCAAACACCCTGCCGGCTGGGGCCTCCACCCCAGGGAGCTGCGGGTGCCGCCAGCACCTCGGGGCCGACAGCGGCTTCGGGGAGTCCAGGCGGTCGCACGCCTGGGCCTGAAAACCGAGGGAGACAGCAGGTCCCTCCAGGCCGAGCCACGGTGCGCTGCGGGGGAGAACGTCCGCCCAGGGAAAGACGAGTGCGAAGAGGGAAGCGGGCAGGAGAGAGGAAGGGCGCGCTTCGTGAGGCCCGAGCGCCCGGGCCGTGGGGCCGGCTTCTCCCGGGCCGGCGCCTCGCGTCCTCCCCGGGGAAGCGGTGGGCTGACTCGCCGTGGGTGGGGACGCCGTAGGTCAAGCCCCTCGACCTCCCCGGGAGAGACAAGGCAGGGTGGAATGCCATCCCCGTCCACGTCCGCACACACGTCGCTGCACGGAGCAGGAGGCCTTCTCGGCGCGGAGCCTGTTCACCTCGAGCGAGCACCACCGCCTTCCCTCCGAGAGGCCAGCCTGAAGCCGAGCTGCCTTCCGCGGGCAGGCCTCCTTGGCGAAGGGAGAAAGCTGGGCCGCGGCAGGGTGGGGCGGAAGCCGCAGGAAGGCTGCCGGCCGGGCCTCAGGTGGGGGGGCCATCCTGGAAGGGGGCCCCCGACCCCGGCCTCGGCGAAGCACGCGCGGGGACATCGGAAGCAGCTTCTGCTGGGACCGAGCGGCCGGACCCACCGCAGAGCAAACCCACTCGCTCCGAGGCTGCGGGAGGCCTTCTGGCGGCAGCCCCGCTTGGCGGAGCCGGGCGCCCGCGCGCAGTCGAGCCCACCGGAGCCGGCGTTCGGAGGGCACCGGGCTGCACACCCGGCTCGCGGGGAGGTCGGGAGGGCGACGCCGGCCTGCAGGCCCACCTCTCCGGGGGCCGCCCTGAGCAGGGAGGCCAGCCTGAAACGGACGGGCGAAGGGCCGAGCCCCTGCCATGGGACTGTTTCAGCGGGACGCCTTGGCCCAGCAAGCCCCACTCCGTCCCGGGAGGAGAGAAGCGGCTGTGACCCCCTAGAAGCACGGAGCAAGGCGCCCAGCCCTCGCCTCTGGCACGCGCTTCCCGGAGGGGGCTCTGTCAGCTCCCCCTTCCCCGAAAGCACCGCGCCTGCTCTCAGACGCGGAAAGCGATGCAAACACCCTGCCGGCTGGGGCCTCCACCCCAGGGAGCTGCGGGTGCCGCCAGCACCTCGGGGCCGACAGCGGCTTCGGGGAGTCCAGGCGGTCGCACGCCTGGGCCTGAAAACCGAGGGAGACAGCAGGTCCCTCCAGGCCGAGCCACGGTGCGCTGCGGGGGAGAACGTCCGCCCAGGGAAAGACGAGTGCGAAGAGGGAAGCGGGCAGGAGAGAGGAAGGGCGCGCTTCGTGAGGCCCGAGCGCCCGGGCCGTGGGGCCGGCTTCTCCCGGGCCGGCGCCTCGCGTCCTCCCCGGGGAAGCGGTGGGCTGACTCGCCGTGGGTGGGGACGCCGTAGGTCAAGCCCCTCGACCTCCCCGGGAGAGACAAGGCAGGGTGGAATGCCATCCCCGTCCACGTCCGCACACACGTCGCTGCACGGAGAAGGAGGCCTTCTCGGCGCGGAGCCTGTTCACCTCGAGCGAGCACCACCGCCTTCCCTCCGAGAGGCCAGCCTGAAGCCGAGCTGCCTTCCGCGGGCAGGCCTCCTTGGCGAAGGGAGAAAGCTGGGCCGCGGCAGGGTGGGGCGGAAGCCGCAGGAAGGCTGCCGGCCGGGCCTCAGGTGGGGGGGCCATCCTGGAAGGGGGCCCCCGACCCCGGCCTCGGCGAAGCACGCGCGGGGACATCGGAAGCAGCTTCTGCTGGGACCGAGCGGCCGGACCCACCGCAGAGCAAACCCACTCGCTCCGAGGCTGCGGGAGGCCTTCTGGCGGCAGCCCCGCTTGGCGGAGCCGGGCGCCCGCGCGCAGTCGAGCCCACCGGAGCCGGCGTTCGGAGGGCACCGGGCTGCACACCCGGCTCGCGGGGAGGTCGGGAGGGCGACGCCGGCCTGCAGGCCCACCTCTCCGGGGGCCGCCCTGAGCAGGGAGGCCAGCCTGAAACGGACGGGCGAAGGGCCGAGCCCCTGCCATGGGACTGTTTCAGCGGGACGCCTTGGCCCAGCAAGCCCCACTCCGTCCCGGGAGGAGAGAAGCGGCTGTGACCCCCTAGAAGCACGGAGCAAGGCGCCCAGCCCTCGCCTCTGGCACGCGCTTCCCGGAGGGGGCTCTGTCAGCTCCCCCTTCCCCGAAAGCACCGCGCCTGCTCTCAGACGCGGAAAGCGATGCAAACACCCTGCCGGCTGGGGCCTCCACCCCAGGGAGCTGCGGGTGCCGCCAGCACCTCGGGGCCGACAGCGGCTTCGGGGAGTCCAGGCGGTCGCACGCCTGGGCCTGAAAACCGAGGGAGACAGCAGGTCCCTCCAGGCCGAGCCACGGTGCGCTGCGGGGGAGAACGTCCGCCCAGGGAAAGACGAGTGCGAAGAGGGAAGCGGGCAGGAGAGAGGAAGGGCGCGCTTCGTGAGGCCCGAGCGCCCGGGCCGTGGGGCCGGCTTCTCCCGGGCCGGCGCCTCGCGTCCTCCCCGGGGAAGCGGTGGGCTGACTCGCCGTGGGTGGGGACGCCGTGGGTCAAGCCCCTCGACCTCCCCGGGAGAGACAAGGCAGGGTGGAATGCCATCCCCGTCCACGTCCGCACACACGTCGCTGCACGGAGCAGGAGGCCTTCTCGGCGCGGAGCCTGTTCACCTCGAGCGAGCACCACCGCCTTCCCTCCGAGAGGCCAGCCTGAAGCCGAGCTGCCTTCCGCGGGCAGGCCTCCTTGGCGAAGGGAGAAAGCTGGGCCGCGGCAGGGTGGGGCGGAAGCCGCAGGAAGGCTGCCGGCCGGGCCTCAGGTGGGGGGGCCATCCTGGAAGGGGGCCCCCGACCCCGGCCTCGGCGAAGCACGCGCGGGGACATCGGAAGCAGCTTCTGCTGGGACCGAGCGGCCGGACCCACCGCAGAGCAAACCCACTCGCTCCGAGGCTGCGGGAGGCCTTCTGGCGGCAGCCCCGCTTGGCGGAGCCGGGCGCCCGCGCGCAGTCGAGCCCACCGGAGCCGGCGTTCGGAGGGCACCGGGCTGCACACCCGGCTCGCGGGGAGGTCGGGAGGGCGACGCCGGCCTGCAGGCCCACCTCTCCGGGGGCCGCCCTGAGCAGGGAGGCCAGCCTGAAACGGACGGGCGAAGGGCCGAGCCCCTGCCATGGGACTGTTTCAGCGGGACGCCTTGGCCCAGCAAGCCCCACTCCGTCCCGGGAGGAGAGAAGCGGCTGTGACCCCCTAGAAGCACGGAGCAAGGCGCCCAGCCCTCGCCTCTGGCACGCGCTTCCCGGAGGGGGCTCTGTCAGCTCCCCCTTCCCCGAAAGCACCGCGCCTGCTCTCAGACGCGGAAAGCGATGCAAACACCCTGCCGGCTGGGGCCTCCACCCCAGGGAGCTGCGGGTGCCGCCAGCACCTCGGGGCCGACAGCGGCTTCGGGGAGTCCAGGCGGTCGCACGCCTGGGCCTGAAAACCGAGGGAGACAGCAGGTCCCTCCAGGCCGAGCCACGGTGCGCTGCGGGGGAGAACGTCCGCCCAGGGAAAGACGAGTGCGAAGAGGGAAGCGGGCAGGAGAGAGGAAGGGCGCGCTTCGTGAGGCCCGAGCGCCCGGGCCGTGGGGCCGGCTTCTCCCGGGCCGGCGCCTCGCGTCCTCCCCGGGGAAGCGGTGGGCTGACTCGCCGTGGGTGGGGACGCCGTAGGTCAAGCCCCTCGACCTCCCCGGGAGAGACAAGGCAGGGTGGAATGCCATCCCCGTCCACGTCCGCACACACGTCGCTGCACGGAGAAGGAGGCCTTCTCGGCGCGGAGCCTGTTCACCTCGAGCGAGCACCACCGCCTTCCCTCCGAGAGGCCAGCCTGAAGCCGAGCTGCCTTCCGCGGGCAGGCCTCCTTGGCGAAGGGAGAAAGCTGGGCCGCGGCAGGGTGGGGCGGAAGCCGCAGGAAGGCTGCCGGCCGGGCCTCAGGTGGGGGGGCCATCCTGGAAGGGGGCCCCCGACCCCGGCCTCGGCGAAGCACGCGCGGGGACATCGGAAGCAGCTTCTGCTGGGACCGAGCGGCCGGACCCACCGCAGAGCAAACCCACTCGCTCCGAGGCTGCGGGAGGCCTTCTGGCGGCAGCCCCGCTTGGCGGAGCCGGGCGCCCGCGCGCAGTCGAGCCCACCGGAGCCGGCGTTCGGAGGGCACCGGGCTGCACACCCGGCTCGCGGGGAGGTCGGGAGGGCGACGCCGGCCTGCAGGCCCACCTCTCCGGGGGCCGCCCTGAGCAGGGAGGCCAGCCTGAAACGGACGGGCGAAGGGCCGAGCCCCTGCCATGGGACTGTTTCAGCGGGACGCCTTGGCCCAGCAAGCCCCACTCCGTCCCGGGAGGAGAGAAGCGGCTGTGACCCCCTAGAAGCACGGAGCAAGGCGCCCAGCCCTCGCCTCTGGCACGCGCTTCCCGGAGGGGGCTCTGTCAGCTCCCCCTTCCCCGAAAGCACCGCGCCTGCTCTCAGACGCGGAAAGCGATGCAAACACCCTGCCGGCTGGGGCCTCCACCCCAGGGAGCTGCGGGTGCCGCCAGCACCTCGGGGCCGACAGCGGCTTCGGGGAGTCCAGGCGGTCGCACGCCTGGGCCTGAAAACCGAGGGAGACAGCAGGTCCCTCCAGGCCGAGCCACGGTGCGCTGCGGGGGAGAACGTCCGCCCAGGGAAAGACGAGTGCGAAGAGGGAAGCGGGCAGGAGAGAGGAAGGGCGCGCTTCGTGAGGCCCGAGCGCCCGGGCCGTGGGGCCGGCTTCTCCCGGGCCGGCGCCTCGCGTCCTCCCCGGGGAAGCGGTGGGCTGACTCGCCGTGGGTGGGGACGCCGTAGGTCAAGCCCCTCGACCTCCCCGGGAGAGACAAGGCAGGGTGGAATGCCATCCCCGTCCACGTCCGCACACACGTCGCTGCACGGAGAAGGAGGCCTTCTCGGCGCGGAGCCTGTTCACCTCGAGCGAGCACCACCGCCTTCCCTCCGAGAGGCCAGCCTGAAGCCGAGCTGCCTTCCGCGGGCAGGCCTCCTTGGCGAAGGGAGAAAGCTGGGCCGCGGCAGGGTGGGGCGGAAGCCGCAGGAAGGCTGCCGGCCGGGCCTCAGGTGGGGGGGCCATCCTGGAAGGGGGCCCCCGACCCCGGCCTCGGCGAAGCACGCGCGGGGACATCGGAAGCAGCTTCTGCTGGGACCGAGCGGCCGGACCCACCGCAGAGCAAACCCACTCGCTCCGAGGCTGCGGGAGGCCTTCTGGCGGCAGCCCCGCTTGGCGGAGCCGGGCGCCCGCGCGCAGTCGAGCCCACCGGAGCCGGCGTTCGGAGGGCACCGGGCTGCACACCCGGCTCGCGGGGAGGTCGGGAGGGCGACGCCGGCCTGCAGGCCCACCTCTCCGGGGGCCGCCCTGAGCAGGGAGGCCAGCCTGAAACGGACGGGCGAAGGGCCGAGCCCCTGCCATGGGACTGTTTCAGCGGGACGCCTTGGCCCAGCAAGCCCCACTCCGTCCCGGGAGGAGAGAAGCGGCTGTGACCCCCTAGAAGCACGGAGCAAGGCGCCCAGCCCTCGCCTCTGGCACGCGCTTCCCGGAGGGGGCTCTGTCAGCTCCCCCTTCCCCGAAAGCACCGCGCCTGCTCTCAGACGCGGAAAGCGATGCAAACACCCTGCCGGCTGGGGCCTCCACCCCAGGGAGCTGCGGGTGCCGCCAGCACCTCGGGGCCGACAGCGGCTTCGGGGAGTCCAGGCGGTCGCACGCCTGGGCCTGAAAACCGAGGGAGACAGCAGGTCCCTCCAGGCCGAGCCACGGTGCGCTGCGGGGGAGAACGTCCGCCCAGGGAAAGACGAGTGCGAAGAGGGAAGCGGGCAGGAGAGAGGAAGGGCGCGCTTCGTGAGGCCCGAGCGCCCGGGCCGTGGGGCCGGCTTCTCCCGGGCCGGCGCCTCGCGTCCTCCCCGGGGAAGCGGTGGGCTGACTCGCCGTGGGTGGGGACGCCGTGGGTCAAGCCCCTCGACCTCCCCGGGAGAGACAAGGCAGGGTGGAATGCCATCCCCGTCCACGTCCGCACACACGTCGCTGCACGGAGCAGGAGGCCTTCTCGGCGCGGAGCCTGTTCACCTCGAGCGAGCACCACCGCCTTCCCTCCGAGAGGCCAGCCTGAAGCCGAGCTGCCTTCCGCGGGCAGGCCTCCTTGGCGAAGGGAGAAAGCTGGGCCGCGGCAGGGTGGGGCGGAAGCCGCAGGAAGGCTGCCGGCCGGGCCTCAGGTGGGGGGGCCATCCTGGAAGGGGGCCCCCGACCCCGGCCTCGGCGAAGCACGCGCGGGGACATCGGAAGCAGCTTCTGCTGGGACCGAGCGGCCGGACCCACCGCAGAGCAAACCCACTCGCTCCGAGGCTGCGGGAGGCCTTCTGGCGGCAGCCCCGCTTGGCGGAGCCGGGCGCCCGCGCGCAGTCGAGCCCACCGGAGCCGGCGTTCGGAGGGCACCGGGCTGCACACCCGGCTCGCGGGGAGGTCAGGAGGGCGACGCCGGCCTGCAGGCCCACCTCTCCGGGGGCCGCCCTGAGCAGGGAGGCCAGCCTGAAACGGACGGGCGAAGGGCCGAGCCCCTGCCATGGGACTGTTTCAGCGGGACGCCTTGGCCCAGCAAGCCCCACTCCGTCCCGGGAGGAGAGAAGCGGCTGTGACCCCCTAGAAGCACGGAGCAAGGCGCCCAGCCCTCGCCTCTGGCACGCGCTTCCCGGAGGGGGCTCTGTCAGCTCCCCCTTCCCCGAAAGCACCGCGCCTGCTCTCAGACGCGGAAAGCGATGCAAACACCCTGCCGGCTGGGGCCTCCACCCCAGGGAGCTGCGGGTGCCGCCAGCACCTCGGGGCCGACAGCGGCTTCGGGGAGTCCAGGCGGTCGCACGCCTGGGCCTGAAAACCGAGGGAGACAGCAGGTCCCTCCAGGCCGAGCCACGGTGCGCTGCGGGGGAGAACGTCCGCCCAGGGAAAGACGGGTGCGAAGAGGGAAGCGGGCAGGAGAGAGGAAGGGCGCGCTTCGTGAGGCCCGAGCGCCCGGGCCGTGGGGCCGGCTTCTCCCGGGCCGGCGCCTCGCGTCCTCCCCGGGGAAGCGGTGGGCTGACTCGCCGTGGGTGGGGACGCCGTAGGTCAAGCCCCTCGACCTCCCCGGGAGAGACAAGGCAGGGTGGAATGCCATCCCCGTCCACGTCCGCACACACGTCGCTGCACGGAGAAGGAGGCCTTCTCGGCGCGGAGCCTGTTCACCTCGAGCGAGCACCACCGCCTTCCCTCCGAGAGGCCAGCCTGAAGCCGAGCTGCCTTCCGCGGGCAGGCCTCCTTGGCGAAGGGAGAAAGCTGGGCCGCGGCAGGGTGGGGCGGAAGCCGCAGGAAGGCTGCCGGCCGGGCCTCAGGTGGGGGGGCCATCCTGGAAGGGGGCCCCCGACCCCGGCCTCGGCGAAGCACGCGCGGGGACATCGGAAGCAGCTTCTGCTGGGACCGAGCGGCCGGACCCACCGCAGAGCAAACCCACTCGCTCCGAGGCTGCGGGAGGCCTTCTGGCGGCAGCCCCGCTTGGCGGAGCCGGGCGCCCGCGCGCAGTCGAGCCCACCGGAGCCGGCGTTCGGAGGGCACCGGGCTGCACACCCGGCTCGCGGGGAGGTCGGGAGGGCGACGCCGGCCTGCAGGCCCACCTCTCCGGGGGCCGCCCTGAGCAGGGAGGCCAGCCTGAAACGGACGGGCGAAGGGCCGAGCCCCTGCCATGGGACTGTTTCAGCGGGACGCCTTGGCCCAGCAAGCCCCACTCCGTCCCGGGAGGAGAGAAGCGGCTGTGACCCCCTAGAAGCACGGAGCAAGGCGCCCAGCCCTCGCCTCTGGCACGCGCTTCCCGGAGGGGGCTCTGTCAGCTCCCCCTTCCCCGAAAGCACCGCGCCTGCTCTCAGACGCGGAAAGCGATGCAAACACCCTGCCGGCTGGGGCCTCCACCCCAGGGAGCTGCGGGTGCCGCCAGCACCTCGGGGCCGACAGCGGCTTCGGGGAGTCCAGGCGGTCGCACGCCTGGGCCTGAAAACCGAGGGAGACAGCAGGTCCCTCCAGGCCGAGCCACGGTGCGCTGCGGGGGAGAACGTCCGCCCAGGGAAAGACGAGTGCGAAGAGGGAAGCGGGCAGGAGAGAGGAAGGGCGCGCTTCGTGAGGCCCGAGCGCCCGGGCCGTGGGGCCGGCTTCTCCCGGGCCGGCGCCTCGCGTCCTCCCCGGGGAAGTGGTGGGCTGACTCGCCGTGGGTGGGGACGCCGTAGGTCAAGCCCCTCGACCTCCCCGGGAGAGACAAGGCAGGGTGGAATGCCATCCCCGTCCACGTCCGCACACACGTCGCTGCACGGAGCAGGAGGCCTTCTCGGCGCGGAGCCTGTTCACCTCGAGCGAGCACCACCGCCTTCCCTCCGAGAGGCCAGCCTGAAGCCGAGCTGCCTTCCGCGGGCAGGCCTCCTTGGCGAAGGGAGAAAGCTGGGCCGCGGCAGGGTGGGGCGGAAGCCGCAGGAAGGCTGCCGGCCGGGCCTCAGGTGGGGGGGCCATCCTGGAAGGGGGCCCCCGACCCCGGCCTCGGCGAAGCACGCGCGGGGACATCGGAAGCAGCTTCTGCTGGGACCGAGCGGCCGGACCCACCGCAGAGCAAACCCACTCGCTCCGAGGCTGCGGGAGGCCTTCTGGCGGCAGCCCCGCTTGGCGGAGCCGGGCGCCCGCGCGCAGTCGAGCCCACCGGAGCCGGCGTTCGGAGGGCACCGGGCTGCACACCCGGCTCGCGGGGAGGTCGGGAGGGCGACGCCGGCCTGCAGGCCCACCTCTCCGGGGGCCGCCCTGAGCAGGGAGGCCAGCCTGAAACGGACGGGCGAAGGGCCGAGCCCCTGCCATGGGACTGTTTCAGCGGGACGCCTTGGCCCAGCAAGCCCCACTCCGTCCCGGGAGGAGAGAAGCGGCTGTGACCCCCTAGAAGCACGGAGCAAGGCGCCCAGCCCTCGCCTCTGGCACGCGCTTCCCGGAGGGGGCTCTGTCAGCTCCCCCTTCCCCGAAAGCACCGCGCCTGCTCTCAGACGCGGAAAGCGATGCAAACACCCTGCCGGCTGGGGCCTCCACCCCAGGGAGCTGCGGGTGCCGCCAGCACCTCGGGGCCGACAGCGGCTTCGGGGAGTCCAGGCGGTCGCACGCCTGGGCCTGAAAACCGAGGGAGACAGCAGGTCCCTCCAGGCCGAGCCACGGTGCGCTGCGGGGGAGAACGTCCGCCCAGGGAAAGACGAGTGCGAAGAGGGAAGCGGGCAGGAGAGAGGAAGGGCGCGCTTCGTGAGGCCCGAGCGCCCGGGCCGTGGGGCCGGCTTCTCCCGGGCCGGCGCCTCGCGTCCTCCCCGGGGAAGCGGTGGGCTGACTCGCCGTGGGTGGGGACGCCGTAGGTCAAGCCCCTCGACCTCCCCGGGAGAGACAAGGCAGGGTGGAATGCCATCCCCGTCCACGTCCGCACACACGTCGCTGCACGGAGCAGGAGGCCTTCTCGGCGCGGAGCCTGTTCACCTCGAGCGAGCACCACCGCCTTCCCTCCGAGAGGCCAGCCTGAAGCCGAGCTGCCTTCCGCGGGCAGGCCTCCTTGGCGAAGGGAGAAAGCTGGGCCGCGGCAGGGTGGGGCGGAAGCCGCAGGAAGGCTGCCGGCCGGGCCTCAGGTGGGGGGGCCATCCTGGAAGGGGGCCCCCGACCCCGGCCTCGGCGAAGCACGCGCGGGGACATCGGAAGCAGCTTCTGCTGGGACCGAGCGGCCGGACCCACCGCAGAGCAAACCCACTCGCTCCGAGGCTGCGGGAGGCCTTCTGGCGGCAGCCCCGCTTGGCGGAGCCGGGCGCCCGCGCGCAGTCGAGCCCACCGGAGCCGGCGTTCGGAGGGCACCGGGCTGCACACCCGGCTCGCGGGGAGGTCGGGAGGGCGACGCCGGCCTGCAGGCCCACCTCTCCGGGGGCCGCCCTGAGCAGGGAGGCCAGCCTGAAACGGACGGGCGAAGGGCCGAGCCCCTGCCATGGGACTGTTTCAGCGGGACGCCTTGGCCCAGCAAGCCCCACTCCGTCCCGGGAGGAGAGAAGCGGCTGTGACCCCCTAGAAGCACGGAGCAAGGCGCCCAGCCCTCGCCTCTGGCACGCGCTTCCCGGAGGGGGCTCTGTCAGCTCCCCCTTCCCCGAAAGCACCGCGCCTGCTCTCAGACGCGGAAAGCGATGCAAACACCCTGCCGGCTGGGGCCTCCACCCCAGGGAGCTGCGGGTGCCGCCAGCACCTCGGGGCCGACAGCGGCTTCGGGGAGTCCAGGCGGTCGCACGCCTGGGCCTGAAAACCGAGGGAGACAGCAGGTCCCTCCAGGCCGAGCCACGGTGCGCTGCGGGGGAGAACGTCCGCCCAGGGAAAGACGAGTGCGAAGAGGGAAGCGGGCAGGAGAGAGGAAGGGCGCGCTTCGTGAGGCCCGAGCGCCCGGGCCGTGGGGCCGGCTTCTCCCGGGCCGGCGCCTCGCGTCCTCCCCGGGGAAGCGGTGGGCTGACTCGCCGTGGGTGGGGACGCCGTAGGTCAAGCCCCTCGACCTCCCCGGGAGAGACAAGGCAGGGTGGAATGCCATCCCCGTCCACGTCCGCACACACGTCGCTGCACGGAGAAGGAGGCCTTCTCGGCGCGGAGCCTGTTCACCTCGAGCGAGCACCACCGCCTTCCCTCCGAGAGGCCAGCCTGAAGCCGAGCTGCCTTCCGCGGGCAGGCCTCCTTGGCGAAGGGAGAAAGCTGGGCCG
This sequence comes from Martes martes, assembly GCF_963455335.1. NCBI lineage: Eukaryota > Metazoa > Chordata > Mammalia > Carnivora > Mustelidae > Martes > Martes martes. Next base: position 150,110 of record NW_027666621.1, read on the forward strand.
CGGCAGGGTGGGGCGGAAGCCGCAGGAAGGCTGCCGGCCGGGCCTCAGGTGGGGGGGCCATCCTGGAAGGGGGCCCCCGACCCCGGCCTCGGCGAAGCACGCGCGGGGACATCGGAAGCAGCTTCTGCTGGGACCGAGCGGCCGGACCCACCGCAGAGCAAACCCACTCGCTCCGAGGCTGCGGGAGGCCTTCTGGCGGCAGCCCCGCTTGGCGGAGCCGGGCGCCCGCGCGCAGTCGAGCCCACCGGAGCCGGCGTTCGGAGGGCACCGGGCTGCACACCCGGCTCGCGGGGAGGTCGGGAGGGCGACGCCGGCCTGCAGGCCCACCTCTCCGGGGGCCGCCCTGAGCAGGGAGGCCAGCCTGAAACGGACGGGCGAAGGGCCGAGCCCCTGCCATGGGACTGTTTCAGCGGGACGCCTTGGCCCAGCAAGCCCCACTCCGTCCCGGGAGGAGAGAAGCGGCTGTGACCCCCTAGAAGCACGGAGCAAGGCGCCCAGCCCTCGCCTCTGGCACGCGCTTCCCGGAGGGGGCTCTGTCAGCTCCCCCTTCCCCGAAAGCACCGCGCCTGCTCTCAGACGCGGAAAGCGATGCAAACACCCTGCCGGCTGGGGCCTCCACCCCAGGGAGCTGCGGGTGCCGCCAGCACCTCGGGGCCGACAGCGGCTTCGGGGAGTCCAGGCGGTCGCACGCCTGGGCCTGAAAACCGAGGGAGACAGCAGGTCCCTCCAGGCCGAGCCACGGTGCGCTGCGGGGGAGAACGTCCGCCCAGGGAAAGACGAGTGCGAAGAGGGAAGCGGGCAGGAGAGAGGAAGGGCGCGCTTCGTGAGGCCCGAGCGCCCGGGCCGTGGGGCCGGCTTCTCCCGGGCCGGCGCCTCGCGTCCTCCCCGGGGAAGCGGTGGGCTGACTCGCCGTGGGTGGGGACGCCGTAGGTCAAGCCCCTCGACCTCCCCGGGAGAGACAAGGCAGGGTGGAATGCCATCCCCGTCCACGTCCGCACACACGTCGCTGCACGGAGAAGGAGGCCTTCTCGGCGCGGAGCCTGTTCACCTCGAGCGAGCACCACCGCCTTCCCTCCGAGAGGCCAGCCTGAAGCCGAGCTGCCTTCCGCGGGCAGGCCTCCTTGGCGAAGGGAGAAAGCTGGGCCGCGGCAGGGTGGGGCGGAAGCCGCAGGAAGGCTGCCGGCCGGGCCTCAGGTGGGGGGGCCATCCTGGAAGGGGGCCCCCGACCCCGGCCTCGGCGAAGCACGCGCGGGGACATCGGAAGCAGCTTCTGCTGGGACCGAGCGGCCGGACCCACCGCAGAGCAAACCCACTCGCTCCGAGGCTGCGGGAGGCCTTCTGGCGGCAGCCCCGCTTGGCGGAGCCGGGCGCCCGCGCGCAGTCGAGCCCACCGGAGCCGGCGTTCGGAGGGCACCGGGCTGCACACCCGGCTCGCGGGGAGGTCGGGAGGGCGACGCCGGCCTGCAGGCCCACCTCTCCGGGGGCCGCCCTGAGCAGGGAGGCCAGCCTGAAACGGACGGGCGAAGGGCCGAGCCCCTGCCATGGGACTGTTTCAGCGGGACGCCTTGGCCCAGCAAGCCCCACTCCGTCCCGGGAGGAGAGAAGCGGCTGTGACCCCCTAGAAGCACGGAGCAAGGCGCCCAGCCCTCGCCTCTGGCACGCGCTTCCCGGAGGGGGCTCTGTCAGCTCCCCCTTCCCCGAAAGCACCGCGCCTGCTCTCAGACGCGGAAAGCGATGCAAACACCCTGCCGGCTGGGGCCTCCACCCCAGGGAGCTGCGGGTGCCGCCAGCACCTCGGGGCCGACAGCGGCTTCGGGGAGTCCAGGCGGTCGCACGCCTGGGCCTGAAAACCGAGGGAGACAGCAGGTCCCTCCAGGCCGAGCCACGGTGCGCTGCGGGGGAGAACGTCCGCCCAGGGAAAGACGAGTGCGAAGAGGGAAGCGGGCAGGAGAGAGGAAGGGCGCGCTTCGTGAGGCCCGAGCGCCCGGGCCGTGGGGCCGGCTTCTCCCGGGCCGGCGCCTCGCGTCCTCCCCGGGGAAGCGGTGGGCTGACTCGCCGTGGGTGGGGACGCCGTAGGTCAAGCCCCTCGACCTCCCCGGGAGAGACAAGGCAGGGTGGAATGCCATCCCCGTCCACGTCCGCACACACGTCGCTGCACGGAGAAGGAGGCCTTCTCGGCGCGGAGCCTGTTCACCTCGAGCGAGCACCACCGCCTTCCCTCCGAGAGGCCAGCCTGAAGCCGAGCTGCCTTCCGCGGGCAGGCCTCCTTGGCGAAGGGAGAAAGCTGGGCCGCGGCAGGGTGGGGCGGAAGCCGCAGGAAGGCTGCCGGCCGGGCCTCAGGTGGGGGGGCCATCCTGGAAGGGGGCCCCCGACCCCGGCCTCGGCGAAGCACGCGCGGGGACATCGGAAGCAGCTTCTGCTGGGACCGAGCGGCCGGACCCACCGCAGAGCAAACCCACTCGCTCCGAGGCTGCGGGAGGCCTTCTGGCGGCAGCCCCGCTTGGCGGAGCCGGGCGCCCGCGCGCAGTCGAGCCCACCGGAGCCGGCGTTCGGAGGGCACCGGGCTGCACACCCGGCTCGCGGGGAGGTCGGGAGGGCGACGCCGGCCTGCAGGCCCACCTCTCCGGGGGCCGCCCTGAGCAGGGAGGCCAGCCTGAAACGGACGGGCGAAGGGCCGAGCCCCTGCCATGGGACTGTTTCAGCGGGACGCCTTGGCCCAGCAAGCCCCACTCCGTCCCGGGAGGAGAGAAGCGGCTGTGACCCCCTAGAAGCACGGAGCAAGGCGCCCAGCCCTCGCCTCTGGCACGCGCTTCCCGGAGGGGGCTCTGTCAGCTCCCCCTTCCCCGAAAGCACCGCGCCTGCTCTCAGACGCGGAAAGCGATGCAAACACCCTGCCGGCTGGGGCCTCCACCCCAGGGAGCTGCGGGTGCCGCCAGCACCTCGGGGCCGACAGCGGCTTCGGGGAGTCCAGGCGGTCGCACGCCTGGGCCTGAAAACCGAGGGAGACAGCAGGTCCCTCCAGGCCGAGCCACGGTGCGCTGCGGGGAGAACGTCCGCCCAGGGAAAGACGAGTGCGAAGAGGGAAGCGGGCAGGAGAGAGGAAGGGCGCGCTTCGTGAGGCCCGAGCGCCCGGGCCGTGGGGCCGGCTTCTCCCGGGCCGGCGCCTCGCGTCCTCCCCGGGGAAGCGGTGGGCTGACTCGCCGTGGGTGGGGACGCCGTAGGTCAAGCCCCTCGACCTCCCCGGGAGAGACAAGGCAGGGTGGAATGCCATCCCCGTCCACGTCCGCACACACGTCGCTGCACGGAGCAGGAGGCCTTCTCGGCGCGGAGCCTGTTCACCTCGAGCGAGCACCACCGCCTTCCCTCCGAGAGGCCAGCCTGAAGCCGAGCTGCCTTCCGCGGGCAGGCCTCCTTGGCGAAGGGAGAAAGCTGGGCCGCGGCAGGGTGGGGCGGAAGCCGCAGGAAGGCTGCCGGCCGGGCCTCAGGTGGGGGGGGCCATCCTGGAAGGGGGCCCCCGACCCCGGCCTCGGCGAAGCACGCGCGGGGACATCGGAAGCAGCTTCTGCTGGGACCGAGCGGCCGGACCCACCGCAGAGCAAACCCACTCGCTCCGAGGCTGCGGGAGGCCTTCTGGCGGCAGCCCCGCTTGCGGAGCCGGGCGCCCGCGCGCAGTCGAGCCCACCGGAGCCGGCGTTCGGAGGGCACCGGGCTGCACACCCGGCTCGCGGGGAGGTCGGGAGGGCGACGCCGGCCTGCAGGCCCACCTCTCCGGGGGCCGCCCTGAGCAGGGAGGCCAGCCTGAAACGGACGGGCGAAGGGCCGAGCCCCTGCCATGGGACTGTTTCAGCGGGACGCCTTGGCCCAGCAAGCCCCACTCCGTCCCGGGAGGAGAGAAGCGGCTGTGACCCCCTAGAAGCACGGAGCAAGGCGCCCAGCCCTCGCCTCTGGCACGCGCTTCCCGGAGGGGGCTCTGTCAGCTCCCCCTTCCCCGAAAGCACCGCGCCTGCTCTCAGACGCGGAAAGCGATGCAAACACCCTGCCGGCTGGGGCCTCCACCCCAGGGAGCTGCGGGTGCCGCCAGCACCTCGGGGCCGACAGCGGCTTCGGGGAGTCCAGGCGGTCGCACGCCTGGGCCTGAAAACCGAGGGAGACAGCAGGTCCCTCCAGGCCGAGCCACGGTGCGCTGCGGGGGAGAACGTCCGCCCAGGGAAAGACGAGTGCGAAGAGGGAAGCGGGCAGGAGAGAGGAAGGGCGCGCTTCGTGAGGCCCGAGCGCCCGGGCCGTGGGGCCGGCTTCTCCCGGGCCGGCGCCTCGCGTCCTCCCCGGGGAAGCGGTGGGCTGACTCGCCGTGGGTGGGGACGCCGTAGGTCAAGCCCCTCGACCTCCCCGGGAGAGACAAGGCAGGGTGGAATGCCATCCCCGTCCACGTCCGCACACACGTCGCTGCACGGAGAAGGAGGCCTTCTCGGCGCGGAGCCTGTTCACCTCGAGCGAGCACCACCGCCTTCCCTCCGAGAGGCCAGCCTGAAGCCGAGCTGCCTTCCGCGGGCAGGCCTCCTTGGCGAAGGGAGAAAGCTGGGCCGCGGCAGGGTGGGGCGGAAGCCGCAGGAAGGCTGCCGGCCGGGCCTCAGGTGGGGGGGCCATCCTGGAAGGGGGCCCCCGACCCCGGCCTCGGCGAAGCACGCGCGGGGACATCGGAAGCAGCTTCTGCTGGGACCGAGCGGCCGGACCCACCGCAGAGCAAACCCACTCGCTCCGAGGCTGCGGGAGGCCTTCTGGCGGCAGCCCCGCTTGGCGGAGCCGGGCGCCCGCGCGGCAGTCGAGCCCACCGGAGCCGGCGTTCGGAGGGCACCGGGCTGCACACCCGGCTCGCGGGGAGGTCGGGAGGGCGACGCCGGCCTGCAGGCCCACCTCTCCGGGGGCCGCCCTGAGCAGGGAGGCCAGCCTGAAACGGACGGGCGAAGGGCCGAGCCCCTGCCATGGGACTGTTTCAGCGGGACGCCTTGGCCCAGCAAGCCCCACTCCGTCCCGGGAGGAGAGAAGCGGCTGTGACCCCCTAGAAGCACGGAGCAAGGCGCCCAGCCCTCGCCTCTGGCACGCGCTTCCCGGAGGGGGCTCTGTCAGCTCCCCCTTCCCCGAAAGCACCGCGCCTGCTCTCAGACGCGGAAAGCGATGCAAACACCCTGCCGGCTGGGGCCTCCACCCCAGGGAGCTGCGGGTGCCGCCAGCACCTCGGGGCCGACAGCGGCTTCGGGGAGTCCAGGCGGTCGCACGCCTGGGCCTGAAAACCGAGGGAGACAGCAGGTCCCTCCAGGCCGAGCCACGGTGCGCTGCGGGGGAGAACGTCCGCCCAGGGAAAGACGAGTGCGAAGAGGGAAGCGGGCAGGAGAGAGGAAGGGCGCGCTTCGTGAGGCCCGAGCGCCCGGGCCGTGGGGCCGGCTTCTCCCGGGCCGGCGCCTCGCGTCCTCCCCGGGGAAGCGGTGGGCTGACTCGCCGTGGGTGGGGACGCCGTAGGTCAAGCCCCTCGACCTCCCCGGGAGAGACAAGGCAGGGTGGAATGCCATCCCCGTCCACGTCCGCACACACGTCGCTGCACGGAGAAGGAGGCCTTCTCGGCGCGGAGCCTGTTCACCTCGAGCGAGCACCACCGCCTTCCCTCCGAGAGGCCAGCCTGAAGCCGAGCTGCCTTCCGCGGGCAGGCCTCCTTGGCGAAGGGAGAAAGCTGGGCCGCGGCAGGGTGGGGCGGAAGCCGCAGGAAGGCTGCCGGCCGGGCCTCAGGTGGGGGGGCCATCCTGGAAGGGGGCCCCCGACCCCGGCCTCGGCGAAGCACGCGCGGGGACATCGGAAGCAGCTTCTGCTGGGACCGAGCGGCCGGACCCACCGCAGAGCAAACCCACTCGCTCCGAGGCTGCGGGAGGCCTTCTGGCGGCAGCCCCGCTTGGCGGAGCCGGGCGCCCGCGCGCAGTCGAGCCCACCGGAGCCGGCGTTCGGAGGGCACCGGGCTGCACACCCGGCTCGCGGGGAGGTCGGGAGGGCGACGCCGGCCTGCAGGCCCACCTCTCCGGGGGCCGCCCTGAGCAGGGAGGCCAGCCTGAAACGGACGGGCGAAGGGCCGAGCCCCTGCCATGGGACTGTTTCAGCGGGACGCCTTGGCCCAGCAAGCCCCACTCCGTCCCGGGAGGAGAGAAGCGGCTGTGACCCCCTAGAAGCACGGAGCAAGGCGCCCAGCCCTCGCCTCTGGCACGCGCTTCCCGGAGGGGGCTCTGTCAGCTCCCCCTTCCCCGAAAGCACCGCGCCTGCTCTCAGACGCGGAAAGCGATGCAAACACCCTGCCGGCTGGGGCCTCCACCCCAGGGAGCTGCGGGTGCCGCCAGCACCTCGGGGCCGACAGCGGCTTCGGGGAGTCCAGGCGGTCGCACGCCTGGGCCTGAAAACCGAGGGAGACAGCAGGTCCCTCCAGGCCGAGCCACGGTGCGCTGCGGGGGAGAACGTCCGCCCAGGGAAAGACGAGTGCGAAGAGGGAAGCGGGCAGGAGAGAGGAAGGGCGCGCTTCGTGAGGCCCGAGCGCCCGGGCCGTGGGGCCGGCTTCTCCCGGGCCGGCGCCTCGCGTCCTCCCCGGGGAAGCGGTGGGCTGACTCGCCGTGGGTGGGGACGCCGTAGGTCAAGCCCCTCGACCTCCCCGGGAGAGACAAGGCAGGGTGGAATGCCATCCCCGTCCACGTCCGCACACACGTCGCTGCACGGAGAAGGAGGCCTTCTCGGCGCGGAGCCTGTTCACCTCGAGCGAGCACCACCGCCTTCCCTCCGAGAGGCCAGCCTGAAGCCGAGCTGCCTTCCGCGGGCAGGCCTCCTTGGCGAAGGGAGAAAGCTGGGCCGCGGCAGGGTGGGGCGGAAGCCGCAGGAAGGCTGCCGGCCGGGCCTCAGGTGGGGGGGCCATCCTGGAAGGGGGCCCCCGACCCCGGCCTCGGCGAAGCACGCGCGGGGACATCGGAAGCAGCTTCTGCTGGGACCGAGCGGCCGGACCCACCGCAGAGCAAACCCACTCGCTCCGAGGCTGCGGGAGGCCTTCTGGCGGCAGCCCCGCTTGGCGGAGCCGGGCGCCCGCGCGCAGTCGAGCCCACCGGAGCCGGCGTTCGGAGGGCACCGGGCTGCACACCCGGCTCGCGGGGAGGTCGGGAGGGCGACGCCGGCCTGCAGGCCCACCTCTCCGGGGGCCGCCCTGAGCAGGGAGGCCAGCCTGAAACGGACGGGCGAAGGGCCGAGCCCCTGCCATGGGACTGTTTCAGCGGGACGCCTTGGCCCAGCAAGCCCCACTCCGTCCCGGGAGGAGAGAAGCGGCTGTGACCCCCTAGAAGCACGGAGCAAGGCGCCCAGCCCTCGCCTCTGGCACGCGCTTCCCGGAGGGGGCTCTGTCAGCTCCCCCTTCCCCGAAAGCACCGCGCCTGCTCTCAGACGCGGAAAGCGATGCAAACACCCTGCCGGCTGGGGCCTCCACCCCAGGGAGCTGCGGGTGCCGCCAGCACCTCGGGGCCGACAGCGGCTTCGGGGAGTCCAGGCGGTCGCACGCCTGGGCCTGAAAACCGAGGGAGACAGCAGGTCCCTCCAGGCCGAGCCACGGTGCGCTGCGGGGGAGAACGTCCGCCCAGGGAAAGACGAGTGCGAAGAGGGAAGCGGGCAGGAGAGAGGAAGGGCGCGCTTCGTGAGGCCCGAGCGCCCGGGCCGTGGGGCCGGCTTCTCCCGGGCCGGCGCCTCGCGTCCTCCCCGGGGAAGCGGTGGGCTGACTCGCCGTGGGTGGGGACGCCGTAGGTCAAGCCCCTCGACCTCCCCGGGAGAGACAAGGCAGGGTGGAATGCCATCCCCGTCCACGTCCGCACACACGTCGCTGCACGGAGAAGGAGGCCTTCTCGGCGCGGAGCCTGTTCACCTCGAGCGAGCACCACCGCCTTCCCTCCGAGAGGCCAGCCTGAAGCCGAGCTGCCTTCCGCGGGCAGGCCTCCTTGGCGAAGGGAGAAAGCTGGGCCGCGGCAGGGTGGGGCGGAAGCCGCAGGAAGGCTGCCGGCCGGGCCTCAGGTGGGGGGGCCATCCTGGAAGGGGGCCCCCGACCCCGGCCTCGGCGAAGCACGCGCGGGGACATCGGAAGCAGCTTCTGCTGGGACCGAGCGGCCGGACCCACCGCAGAGCAAACCCACTCGCTCCGAGGCTGCGGGAGGCCTTCTGGCGGCAGCCCCGCTTGGCGGAGCCGGGCGCCCGCGCGCAGTCGAGCCCACCGGAGCCGGCGTTCGGAGGGCACCGGGCTGCACACCCGGCTCGCGGGGAGGTCGGGAGGGCGACGCCGGCCTGCAGGCCCACCTCTCCGGGGGCCGCCCTGAGCAGGGAGGCCAGCCTGAAACGGACGGGCGAAGGGCCGAGCCCCTGCCATGGGACTGTTTCAGCGGGACGCCTTGGCCCAGCAAGCCCCACTCCGTCCCGGGAGGAGAGAAGCGGCTGTGACCCCCTAGAAGCACGGAGCAAGGCGCCCAGCCCTCGCCTCTGGCACGCGCTTCCCGGAGGGGGCTCTGTCAGCTCCCCCTTCCCCGAAAGCACCGCGCCTGCTCTCAGACGCGGAAAGCGATGCAAACACCCTGCCGGCTGGGGCCTCCACCCCAGGGAGCTGCGGGTGCCGCCAGCACCTCGGGGCCGACAGCGGCTTCGGGGAGTCCAGGCGGTCGCACGCCTGGGCCTGAAAACCGAGGGAGACAGCAGGTCCCTCCAGGCCGAGCCACGGTGCGCTGCGGGGGAGAACGTCCGCCCAGGGAAAGACGAGTGCGAAGAGGGAAGCGGGCAGGAGAGAGGAAGGGCGCGCTTCGTGAGGCCCGAGCGCCCGGGCCGTGGGGCCGGCTTCTCCCGGGCCGGCGCCTCGCGTCCTCCCCGGGGAAGCGGTGGGCTGACTCGCCGTGGGTGGGGACGCCGTGGGTCAAGCCCCTCGACCTCCCCGGGAGAGACAAGGCAGGGTGGAATGCCATCCCCGTCCACGTCCGCACACACGTCGCTGCACGGAGCAGGAGGCCTTCTCGGCGCGGAGCCTGTTCACCTCGAGCGAGCACCACCGCCTTCCCTCCGAGAGGCCAGCCTGAAGCCGAGCTGCCTTCCGCGGGCAGGCCTCCTTGGCGAAGGGAGAAAGCTGGGCCGCGGCAGGGTGGGGCGGAAGCCGCAGGAAGGCTGCCGGCCGGGCCTCAGGTGGGGGGGCCATCCTGGAAGGGGGCCCCCGACCCCGGCCTCGGCGAAGCACGCGCGGGGACATCGGAAGCAGCTTCTGCTGGGACCGAGCGGCCGGACCCACCGCAGAGCAAACCCACTCGCTCCGAGGCTGCGGGAGGCCTTCTGGCGGCAGCCCCGCTTGGCGGAGCCGGGCGCCCGCGCGCAGTCGAGCCCACCGGAGCCGGCGTTCGGAGGGCACCGGGCTGCACACCCGGCTCGCGGGGAGGTCGGGAGGGCGACGCCGGCCTGCAGGCCCACCTCTCCGGGGGCCGCCCTGAGCAGGGAGGCCAGCCTGAAACGGACGGGCGAAGGGCCGAGCCCCTGCCATGGGACTGTTTCAGCGGGACGCCTTGGCCCAGCAAGCCCCACTCCGTCCCGGGAGGAGAGAAGCGGCTGTGACCCCCTAGAAGCACGGAGCAAGGCGCCCAGCCCTCGCCTCTGGCACGCGCTTCCCGGAGGGGGCTCTGTCAGCTCCCCCTTCCCCGAAAGCACCGCGCCTGCTCTCAGACGCGGAAAGCGATGCAAACACCCTGCCGGCTGGGGCCTCCACCCCAGGGAGCTGCGGGTGCCGCCAGCACCTCGGGGCCGACAGCGGCTTCGGGGAGTCCAGGCGGTCGCACGCCTGGGCCTGAAAACCGAGGGAGACAGCAGGTCCCTCCAGGCCGAGCCACGGTGCGCTGCGGGGGAGAACGTCCGCCCAGGGAAAGACGAGTGCGAAGAGGGAAGCGGGCAGGAGAGAGGAAGGGCGCGCTTCGTGAGGCCCGAGCGCCCGGGCCGTGGGGCCGGCTTCTCCCGGGCCGGCGCCTCGCGTCCTCCCCGGGGAAGCGGTGGGCTGACTCGCCGTGGGTGGGGACGCCGTGGGTCAAGCCCCTCGACCTCCCCGGGAGAGACAAGGCAGGGTGGAATGCCATCCCCGTCCACGTCCGCACACACGTCGCTGCACGGAGCAGGAGGCCTTCTCGGCGCGGAGCCTGTTCACCTCGAGCGAGCACCACCGCCTTCCCTCCGAGAGGCCAGCCTGAAGCCGAGCTGCCTTCCGCGGGCAGGCCTCCTTGGCGAAGGGAGAAAGCTGGGCCGCGGCAGGGTGGGGCGGAAGCCGCAGGAAGGCTGCCGGCCGGGCCTCAGGTGGGGGGGCCATCCTGGAAGGGGGCCCCCGACCCCGGCCTCGGCGAAGCACGCGCGGGGACATCGGAAGCAGCTTCTGCTGGGACCGAGCGGCCGGACCCACCGCAGAGCAAACCCACTCGCTCCGAGGCTGCGGGAGGCCTTCTGGCGGCAGCCCCGCTTGGCGGAGCCGGGCGCCCGCGCGCAGTCGAGCCCACCGGAGCCGGCGTTCGGAGGGCACCGGGCTGCACACCCGGCTCGCGGGGAGGTCGGGAGGGCGACGCCGGCCTGCAGGCCCACCTCTCCGGGGGCCGCCCTGAGCAGGGAGGCCAGCCTGAAACGGACGGGCGAAGGGCCGAGCCCCTGCCATGGGACTGTTTCAGCGGGACGCCTTGGCCCAGCAAGCCCCACTCCGTCCCGGGAGGAGAGAAGCGGCTGTGACCCCCTAGAAGCACGGAGCAAGGCGCCCAGCCCTCGCCTCTGGCACGCGCTTCCCGGAGGGGGCTCTGTCAGCTCCCCCTTCCCCGAAAGCACCGCGCCTGCTCTCAGACGCGGAAAGCGATGCAAACACCCTGCCGGCTGGGGCCTCCACCCCAGGGAGCTGCGGGTGCCGCCAGCACCTCGGGGCCGACAGCGGCTTCGGGGAGTCCAGGCGGTCGCACGCCTGGGCCTGAAAACCGAGGGAGACAGCAGGTCCCTCCAGGCCGAGCCACGGTGCGCTGCGGGGGAGAACGTCCGCCCAGGGAAAGACGAGTGCGAAGAGGGAAGCGGGCAGGAGAGAGGAAGGGCGCGCTTCGTGAGGCCCGAGCGCCCGGGCCGTGGGGCCGGCTTCTCCCGGGCCGGCGCCTCGCGTCCTCCCCGGGGAAGCGGTGGGCTGACTCGCCGTGGGTGGGGACGCCGTAGGTCAAGCCCCTCGACCTCCCCGGGAGAGACAAGGCAGGGTGGAATGCCATCCCCGTCCACGTCCGCACACACGTCGCTGCACGGAGAAGGAGGCCTTCTCGGCGCGGAGCCTGTTCACCTCGAGCGAGCACCACCGCCTTCCCTCCGAGAGGCCAGCCTGAAGCCGAGCTGCCTTCCGCGGGCAGGCCTCCTTGGCGAAGGGAGAAAGCTGGGCCGCGGCAGGGTGGGGCGGAAGCCGCAGGAAGGCTGCCGGCCGGGCCTCAGGTGGGGGGGCCATCCTGGAAGGGGGCCCCCGACCCCGGCCTCGGCGAAGCACGCGCGGGGACATCGGAAGCAGCTTCTGCTGGGACCGAGCGGCCGGACCCACCGCAGAGCAAACCCACTCGCTCCGAGGCTGCGGGAGGCCTTCTGGCGGCAGCCCCGCTTGGCGGAGCCGGGCGCCCGCGCGCAGTCGAGCCCACCGGAGCCGGCGTTCGGAGGGCACCGGGCTGCACACCCGGCTCGCGGGGAGGTCGGGAGGGCGACGCCGGCCTGCAGGCCCACCTCTCCGGGGGCCGCCCTGAGCAGGGAGGCCAGCCTGAAACGGACGGGCGAAGGGCCGAGCCCCTGCCATGGGACTGTTTCAGCGGGACGCCTTGGCCCAGCAAGCCCCACTCCGTCCCGGGAGGAGAGAAGCGGCTGTGACCCCCTAGAAGCACGGAGCAAGGCGCCCAGCCCTCGCCTCTGGCACGCGCTTCCCGGGGGGGGCTCTGTCAGCTCCCCCTTCCCCGAAAGCACCGCGCCTGCTCTCAGACGCGGAAAGCGATGCAAACACCCTGCCGGCTGGGGCCTCCACCCCAGGGAGCTGCGGGTGCCGCCAGCACCTCGGGGCCGACAGCGGCTTCGGGGAGTCCAGGCGGTCGCACGCCTGGGCCTGAAAACCGAGGGAGACAGCAGGTCCCTCCAGGCCGAGCCACGGTGCGCTGCGGGGGAGAACGTCCGCCCAGGGAAAGACGAGTGCGAAGAGGGAAGCGGGCAGGAGAGAGGAAGGGCGCGCTTCGTGAGGCCCGAGCGCCCGGGCCGTGGGGCCGGCTTCTCCCGGGCCGGCGCCTCGCGTCCTCCCCGGGGAAGCGGTGGGCTGACTCGCCGTGGGTGGGGACGCCGTAGGTCAAGCCCCTCGACCTCCCCGGGAGAGACAAGGCAGGGTGGAATGCCATCCCCGTCCACGTCCGCACACACGTCGCTGCACGGAGAAGGAGGCCTTCTCGGCGCGGAGCCTGTTCACCTCGAGCGAGCACCACCGCCTTCCCTCCGAGAGGCCAGCCTGAAGCCGAGCTGCCTTCCGCGGGCAGGCCTCCTTGGCGAAGGGAGAAAGCTGGGCCGCGGCAGGGTGGGGCGGAAGCCGCAGGAAGGCTGCCGGCCGGGCCTCAGGTGGGGGGGCCATCCTGGAAGGGGGCCCCCGACCCCGGCCTCGGCGAAGCACGCGCGGGGACATCGGAAGCAGCTTCTGCTGGGACCGAGCGGCCGGACCCACCGCAGAGCAAACCCACTCGCTCCGAGGCTGCGGGAGGCCTTCTGGCGGCAGCCCCGCTTGGCGGAGCCGGGCGCCCGCGCGCAGTCGAGCCCACCGGAGCCGGCGTTCGGAGGGCACCGGGCTGCACACCCGGCTCGCGGGGAGGTCGGGAGGGCGACGCCGGCCTGCAGGCCCACCTCTCCGGGGGCCGCCCTGAGCAGGGAGGCCAGCCTGAAACGGACGGGCGAAGGGCCGAGCCCCTGCCATGGGACTGTTTCAGCGGGACGCCTTGGCCCAGCAAGCCCCACTCCGTCCCGGGAGGAGAGAAGCGGCTGTGACCCCCTAGAAGCACGGAGCAAGGCGCCCAGCCCTCGCCTCTGGCACGCGCTTCCCGGGGGGGGCTCTGTCAGCTCCCCCTTCCCCGAAAGCACCGCGCCTGCTCTCAGACGCGGAAAGCGATGCAAACACCCTGCCGGCTGGGGCCTCCACCCCAGGGAGCTGCGGGTGCCGCCAGCACCTCGGGGCCGACAGCGGCTTCGGGGAGTCCAGGCGGTCGCACGCCTGGGCCTGAAAACCGAGGGAGACAGCAGGTCCCTCCAGGCCGAGCCACGGTGCGCTGCGGGGGAGAACGTCCGCCCAGGGAAAGACGAGTGCGAAGAGGGAAGCGGGCAGGAGAGAGGAAGGGCGCGCTTCGTGAGGCCCGAGCGCCCGGGCCGTGGGGCCGGCTTCTCCCGGGCCGGCGCCTCGCGTCCTCCCCGGGGAAGCGGTGGGCTGACTCGCCGTGGGTGGGGACGCCGTAGGTCAAGCCCCTCGACCTCCCCGGGAGAGACAAGGCAGGGTGGAATGCCATCCCCGTCCACGTCCGCACACACGTCGCTGCACGGAGAAGGAGGCCTTCTCGGCGCGGAGCCTGTTCACCTCGAGCGAGCACCACCGCCTTCCCTCCGAGAGGCCAGCCTGAAGCCGAGCTGCCTTCCGCGGGCAGGCCTCCTTGGCGAAGGGAGAAAGCTGGGCCGCGGCAGGGTGGGGCGGAAGCCGCAGGAAGGCTGCCGGCCGGGCCTCAGGTGGGGGGGCCATCCTGGAAGGGGGCCCCCGACCCCGGCCTCGGCGAAGCACGCGCGGGGACATCGGAAGCAGCTTCTGCTGGGACCGAGCGGCCGGACCCACCGCAGAGCAAACCCACTCGCTCCGAGGCTGCGGGAGGCCTTCTGGCGGCAGCCCCGCTTGGCGGAGCCGGGCGCCCGCGCGCAGTCGAGCCCACCGGAGCCGGCGTTCGGAGGGCACCGGGCTGCACACCCGGCTCGCGGGGAGGTCGGGAGGGCGACGCCGGCCTGCAGGCCCACCTCTCCGGGGGCCGCCCTGAGCAGGGAGGCCAGCCTGAAACGGACGGGCGAAGGGCCGAGCCCCTGCCATGGGACTGTTTCAGCGGGACGCCTTGGCCCAGCAAGCCCCACTCCGTCCCGGGAGGAGAGAAGCGGCTGTGACCCCCTAGAAGCACGGAGCAAGGCGCCCAGCCCTCGCCTCTGGCACGCGCTTCCCGGAGGGGGCTCTGTCAGCTCCCCCTTCCCCGAAAGCACCGCGCCTGCTCTCAGACGCGGAAAGCGATGCAAACACCCTGCCGGCTGGGGCCTCCACCCCAGGGAGCTGCGGGTGCCGCCAGCACCTCGGGGCCGACAGCGGCTTCGGGGAGTCCAGGCGGTCGCACGCCTGGGCCTGAAAACCGAGGGAGACAGCAGGTCCCTCCAGGCCGAGCCACGGTGCGCTGCGGGGGAGAACGTCCGCCCAGGGAAAGACGAGTGCGAAGAGGGAAGCGGGCAGGAGAGAGGAAGGGCGCGCTTCGTGAGGCCCGAGCGCCCGGGCCGTGGGGCCGGCTTCTCCCGGGCCGGCGCCTCGCGTCCTCCCCGGGGAAGCGGTGGGCTGACTCGCCGTGGGTGGGGACGCCGTAGGTCAAGCCCCTCGACCTCCCCGGGAGAGACAAGGCAGGGTGGAATGCCATCCCCGTCCACGTCCGCACACACGTCGCTGCACGGAGAAGGAGGCCTTCTCGGCGCGGAGCCTGTTCACCTCGAGCGAGCACCACCGCCTTCCCTCCGAGAGGCCAGCCTGAAGCCGAGCTGCCTTCCGCGGGCAGGCCTCCTTGGCGAAGGGAGAAAGCTGGGCCGCGGCAGGGTGGGGCGGAAGCCGCAGGAAGGCTGCCGGCCGGGCCTCAGGTGGGGGGGCCATCCTGGAAGGGGGCCCCCGACCCCGGCCTCGGCGAAGCACGCGCGGGGACATCGGAAGCAGCTTCTGCTGGGACCGAGCGGCCGGACCCACCGCAGAGCAAACCCACTCGCTCCGAGGCTGCGGGAGGCCTTCTGGCGGCAGCCCCGCTTGGCGGAGCCGGGCGCCCGCGCGCAGTCGAGCCCACCGGAGCCGGCGTTCGGAGGGCACCGGGCTGCACACCCGGCTCGCGGGGAGGTCGGGAGGGCGACGCCGGCCTGCAGGCCCACCTCTCCGGGGGCCGCCCTGAGCAGGGAGGCCAGCCTGAAACGGACGGGCGAAGGGCCGAGCCCCTGCCATGGGACTGTTTCAGCGGGACGCCTTGGCCCAGCAAGCCCCACTCCGTCCCGGGAGGAGAGAAGCGGCCGTGACCCCCTAGAAGCACGGAGCAAGGCGCCCAGCCCTCGCCTCTGGCACGCGCTTCCCGGAGGGGGCTCTGTCAGCTCCCCCTTCCCCGAAAGCACCGCGCCTGCTCTCAGACGCGGAAAGCGATGCAAACACCCTGCCGGCTGGGGCCTCCACCCCAGGGAGCTGCGGGTGCCGCCAGCACCTCGGGGCCGACAGCGGCTTCGGGGAGTCCAGGCGGTCGCACGCCTGGGCCTGAAAACCGAGGGAGACAGCAGGTCCCTCCAGGCCGAGCCACGGTGCGCTGCGGGGGAGAACGTCCGCCCAGGGAAAGACGAGTGCGAAGAGGGAAGCGGGCAGGAGAGAGGAAGGGCGCGCTTCGTGAGGCCCGAGCGCCCGGGCCGTGGGGCCGGCTTCTCCCGGGCCGGCGCCTCGCGTCCTCCCCGGGGAAGCGGTGGGCTGACTCGCCGTGGGTGGGGACGCCGTAGGTCAAGCCCCTCGACCTCCCCGGGAGAGACAAGGCAGGGTGGAATGCCATCCCCGTCCACGTCCGCACACACGTCGCTGCACGGAGAAGGAGGCCTTCTCGGCGCGGAGCCTGTTCACCTCGAGCGAGCACCACCGCCTTCCCTCCGAGAGGCCAGCCTGAAGCCGAGCTGCCTTCCGCGGGCAGGCCTCCTTGGCGAAGGGAGAAAGCTGGGCCGCGGCAGGGTGGGGCGGAAGCCGCAGGAAGGCTGCCGGCCGGGCCTCAGGTGGGGGGGCCATCCTGGAAGGGGGCCCCCGACCCCGGCCTCGGCGAAGCACGCGCGGGGACATCGGAAGCAGCTTCTGCTGGGACCGAGCGGCCGGACCCACCGCAGAGCAAACCCACTCGCTCCGAGGCTGCGGGAGGCCTTCTGGCGGCAGCCCCGCTTGGCGGAGCCGGGCGCCCGCGCGCAGTCGAGCCCACCGGAGCCGGCGTTCGGAGGGCACCGGGCCGCACACCCGGCTCGCGGGGAGGTCGGGAGGGCGACGCCGGCCTGCAGGCCCACCTCTCCGGGGGCCGCCCTGAGCAGGGAGGCCAGCCTGAAACGGACGGGCGAAGGGCCGAGCCCCTGCCATGGGACTGTTTCAGCGGGACGCCTTGGCCCAGCAAGCCCCACTCCGTCCCGGGAGGAGAGAAGCGGCTGTGACCCCCTAGAAGCACGGAGCAAGGCGCCCAGCCCTCGCCTCTGGCACGCGCTTCCCGGAGGGGGCTGTCAGCTCCCCCTTCCCCGAAAGCACCGCGCCTGCTCTCAGACGCGGAAAGCGATGCAAACACCCTGCCGGCTGGGGCCTCCACCCCAGGGAGCTGCGGGTGCCGCCAGCACCTCGGGGCCGACAGCGGCTTCGGGGAGTCCAGGCGGTCGCACGCCTGGGCCTGAAAACCGAGGGAGACAGCAGGTCCCTCCAGGCCGAGCCACGGTGCGCTGCGGGGGAGAACGTCCGCCCAGGGAAAGACGAGTGCGAAGAGGGAAGCGGGCAGGAGAGAGGAAGGGCGCGCTTCGTGAGGCCCGAGCGCCCGGGCCGTGGGGCCGGCTTCTCCCGGGCCGGCGCCTCGCGTCCTCCCCGGGGAAGCGGTGGGCTGACTCGCCGTGGGTGGGGACGCCGTAGGTCAAGCCCCTCGACCTCCCCGGGAGAGACAAGGCAGGGTGGAATGCCATCCCCGTCCACGTCCGCACACACGTCGCTGCACGGAGCAGGAGGCCTTCTCGGCGCGGAGCCTGTTCACCTCGAGCGAGCACCACCGCCTTCCCTCCGAGAGGCCAGCCTGAAGCCGAGCTGCCTTCCGCGGGCAGGCCTCCTTGGCGAAGGGAGAAAGCTGGGCCGCGGCAGGGTGGGGCGGAAGCCGCAGGAAGGCTGCCGGCCGGGCCTCAGGTGGGGGGGCCATCCTGGAAGGGGGCCCCCGACCCCGGCCTCGGCGAAGCACGCGCGGGGACATCGGAAGCAGCTTCTGCTGGGACCGAGCGGCCGGACCCACCGCAGAGCAAACCCACTCGCTCCGAGGCTGCGGGAGGCCTTCTGGCGGCAGCCCCGCTTGGCGGAGCCGGGCGCCCGCGCGCAGTCGAGCCCACCGGAGCCGGCGTTCGGAGGGCACCGGGCTGCACACCCGGCTCGCGGGGAGGTCGGGAGGGCGACGCCGGCCTGCAGGCCCACCTCTCCGGGGGCCGCCCTGAGCAGGGAGGCCAGCCTGAAACGGACGGGCGAAGGGCCGAGCCCCTGCCATGGGACTGTTTCAGCGGGACGCCTTGGCCCAGCAAGCCCCACTCCGTCCCGGGAGGAGAGAAGCGGCTGTGACCCCCTAGAAGCACGGAGCAAGGCGCCCAGCCCTCGCCTCTGGCACGCGCTTCCCGGAGGGGGCTCTGTCAGCTCCCCCTTCCCCGAAAGCACCGCGCCTGCTCTCAGACGCGGAAAGCGATGCAAACACCCTGCCGGCTGGGGCCTCCACCCCAGGGAGCTGCGGGTGCCGCCAGCACCTCGGGGCCGACAGCGGCTTCGGGGAGTCCAGGCGGTCGCACGCCTGGGCCTGAAAACCGAGGGAGACAGCAGGTCCCTCCAGGCCGAGCCACGGTGCGCTGCGGGGGAGAACGTCCGCCCAGGGAAAGACGAGTGCGAAGAGGGAAGCGGGCAGGAGAGAGGAAGGGCGCGCTTCGTGAGGCCCGAGCGCCCGGGCCGTGGGGCCGGCTTCTCCCGGGCCGGCGCCTCGCGTCCTCCCCGGGGAAGCGGTGGGCTGACTCGCCGTGGGTGGGGACGCCGTGGGTCAAGCCCCTCGACCTCCCCGGGAGAGACAAGGCAGGGTGGAATGCCATCCCCGTCCACGTCCGCACACACGTCGCTGCACGGAGCAGGAGGCCTTCTCGGCGCGGAGCCTGTTCACCTCGAGCGAGCACCACCGCCTTCCCTCCGAGAGGCCAGCCTGAAGCCGAGCTGCCTTCCGCGGGCAGGCCTCCTTGGCGAAGGGAGAAAGCTGGGCCGCGGCAGGGTGGGGCGGAAGCCGCAGGAAGGCTGCCGGCCGGGCCTCAGGTGGGGGGGCCATCCTGGAAGGGGGCCCCCGACCCCGGCCTCGGCGAAGCACGCGCGGGGACATCGGAAGCAGCTTCTGCTGGGACCGAGCGGCCGGACCCACCGCAGAGCAAACCCACTCGCTCCGAGGCTGCGGGAGGCCTTCTGGCGGCAGCCCCGCTTGGCGGAGCCGGGCGCCCGCGCGCAGTCGAGCCCACCGGAGCCGGCGTTCGGAGGGCACCGGGCTGCACACCCGGCTCGCGGGGAGGTCGGGAGGGCGACGCCGGCCTGCAGGCCCACCTCTCCGGGGGCCGCCCTGAGCAGGGAGGCCAGCCTGAAACGGACGGGCGAAGGGCCGAGCCCCTGCCATGGGACTGTTTCAGCGGGACGCCTTGGCCCAGCAAGCCCCACTCCGTCCCGGGAGGAGAGAAGCGGCTGTGACCCCCTAGAAGCACGGAGCAAGGCGCCCAGCCCTCGCCTCTGGCACGCGCTTCCCGGAGGGGGCTCTGTCAGCTCCCCCTTCCCCGAAAGCACCGCGCCTGCTCTCAGACGCGGAAAGCGATGCAAACACCCTGCCGGCTGGGGCCTCCACCCCAGGGAGCTGCGGGTGCCGCCAGCACCTCGGGGCCGACAGCGGCTTCGGGGAGTCCAGGCGGTCGCACGCCTGGGCCTGAAAACCGAGGGAGACAGCAGGTCCCTCCAGGCCGAGCCACGGTGCGCTGCGGGGGAGAACGTCCGCCCAGGGAAAGACGAGTGCGAAGAGGGAAGCGGGCAGGAGAGAGGAAGGGCGCGCTTCGTGAGGCCCGAGCGCCCGGGCCGTGGGGCCGGCTTCTCCCGGGCCGGCGCCTCGCGTCCTCCCCGGGGAAGCGGTGGGCTGACTCGCCGTGGGTGGGGACGCCGTGGGTCAAGCCCCTCGACCTCCCCGGGAGAGACAAGGCAGGGTGGAATGCCATCCCCGTCCACGTCCGCACACACGTCGCTGCACGGAGAAGGAGGCCTTCTCGGCGCGGAGCCTGTTCACCTCGAGCGAGCACCACCGCCTTCCCTCCGAGAGGCCAGCCTGAAGCCGAGCTGCCTTCCGCGGGCAGGCCTCCTTGGCGAAGGGAGAAAGCTGGGCCGCGGCAGGGTGGGGCGGAAGCCGCAGGAAGGCTGCCGGCCGGGCCTCAGGTGGGGGGGCCATCCTGGAAGGGGGCCCCCGACCCCGGCCTCGGCGAAGCACGCGCGGGGACATCGGAAGCAGCTTCTGCTGGGACCGAGCGGCCGGACCCACCGCAGAGCAAACCCACTCGCTCCGAGGCTGCGGGAGGCCTTCTGGCGGCAGCCCCGCTTGGCGGAGCCGGGCGCCCGCGCGCAGTCGAGCCCACCGGAGCCGGCGTTCGGAGGGCACCGGGCTGCACACCCGGCTCGCGGGGAGGTCGGGAGGGCGACGCCGGCCTGCAGGCCCACCTCTCCGGGGGCCGCCCTGAGCAGGGAGGCCAGCCTGAAACGGACGGGCGAAGGGCCGAGCCCCTGCCATGGGACTGTTTCAGCGGGACGCCTTGGCCCAGCAAGCCCCACTCCGTCCCGGGAGGAGAGAAGCGGCTGTGACCCCCTAGAAGCACGGAGCAAGGCGCCCAGCCCTCGCCTCTGGCACGCGCTTCCCGGAGGGGGCTCTGTCAGCTCCCCCTTCCCCGAAAGCACCGCGCCTGCTCTCAGACGCGGAAAGCGATGCAAACACCCTGCCGGCTGGGGCCTCCACCCCAGGGAGCTGCGGGTGCCGCCAGCACCTCGGGGCCGACAGCGGCTTCGGGGAGTCCAGGCGGTCGCACGCCTGGGCCTGAAAACCGAGGGAGACAGCAGGTCCCTCCAGGCCGAGCCACGGTGCGCTGCGGGGGAGAACGTCCGCCCAGGGAAAGACGAGTGCGAAGAGGGAAGCGGGCAGGAGAGAGGAAGGGCGCGCTTCGTGAGGCCCGAGCGCCCGGGCCGTGGGGCCGGCTTCTCCCGGGCCGGCGCCTCGCGTCCTCCCCGGGGAAGCGGTGGGCTGACTCGCCGTGGGTGGGGACGCCGTAGGTCAAGCCCCTCGACCTCCCCGGGAGAGACAAGGCAGGGTGGAATGCCATCCCCGTCCACGTCCGCACACACGTCGCTGCACGGAGCAGGAGGCCTTCTCGGCGCGGAGCCTGTTCACCTCGAGCGAGCACCACCGCCTTCCCTCCGAGAGGCCAGCCTGAAGCCGAGCTGCCTTCCGCGGGCAGGCCTCCTTGGCGAAGGGAGAAAGCTGGGCCGCGGCAGGGTGGGGCGGAAGCCGCAGGAAGGCTGCCGGCCGGGCCTCAGGTGGGGGGGCCATCCTGGAAGGGGGCCCCCGACCCCGGCCTCGGCGAAGCACGCGCGGGGACATCGGAAGCAGCTTCTGCTGGGACCGAGCGGCCGGACCCACCGCAGAGCAAACCCACTCGCTCCGAGGCTGCGGGAGGCCTTCTGGCGGCAGCCCCGCTTGGCGGAGCCGGGCGCCCGCGCGCAGTCGAGCCCACCGGAGCCGGCGTTCGGAGGGCACCGGGCTGCACACCCGGCTCGCGGGGAGGTCGGGAGGGCGACGCCGGCCTGCAGGCCCACCTCTCCGGGGGCCGCCCTGAGCAGGGAGGCCAGCCTGAAACGGACGGGCGAAGGGCCGAGCCCCTGCCATGGGACTGTTTCAGCGGGACGCCTTGGCCCAGCAAGCCCCACTCCGTCCCGGGAGGAGAGAAGCGGCTGTGACCCCCTAGAAGCACGGAGCAAGGCGCCCAGCCCTCGCCTCTGGCACGCGCTTCCCGGAGGGGGCTCTGTCAGCTCCCCCTTCCCCGAAAGCACCGCGCCTGCTCTCAGACGCGGAAAGCGATGCAAACACCCTGCCGGCTGGGGCCTCCACCCCAGGGAGCTGCGGGTGCCGCCAGCACCTCGGGGCCGACAGCGGCTTCGGGGAGTCCAGGCGGTCGCACGCCTGGGCCTGAAAACCGAGGGAGACAGCAGGTCCCTCCAGGCCGAGCCACGGTGCGCTGCGGGGGAGAACGTCCGCCCAGGGAAAGACGAGTGCGAAGAGGGAAGCGGGCAGGAGAGAGGAAGGGCGCGCTTCGTGAGGCCCGAGCGCCCGGGCCGTGGGGCCGGCTTCTCCCGGGCCGGCGCCTCGCGTCCTCCCCGGGGAAGCGGTGGGCTGACTCGCCGTGGGTGGGGACGCCGTAGGTCAAGCCCCTCGACCTCCCCGGGAGAGACAAGGCAGGGTGGAATGCCATCCCCGTCCACGTCCGCACACACGTCGCTGCACGGAGCAGGAGGCCTTCTCGGCGCGGAGCCTGTTCACCTCGAGCGAGCACCACCGCCTTCCCTCCGAGAGGCCAGCCTGAAGCCGAGCTGCCTTCCGCGGGCAGGCCTCCTTGGCGAAGGGAGAAAGCTGGGCCGCGGCAGGGTGGGGCGGAAGCCGCAGGAAGGCTGCCGGCCGGGCCTCAGGTGGGGGGGCCATCCTGGAAGGGGGCCCCCGACCCCGGCCTCGGCGAAGCACGCGCGGGGACATCGGAAGCAGCTTCTGCTGGGACCGAGCGGCCGGACCCACCGCAGAGCAAACCCACTCGCTCCGAGGCTGCGGGAGGCCTTCTGGCGGCAGCCCCGCTTGGCGGAGCCGGGCGCCCGCGCGCAGTCGAGCCCACCGGAGCCGGCGTTCGGAGGGCACCGGGCTGCACACCCGGCTCGCGGGGAGGTCGGGAGGGCGACGCCGGCCTGCAGGCCCACCTCTCCGGGGGCCGCCCTGAGCAGGGAGGCCAGCCTGAAACGGACGGGCGAAGGGCCGAGCCCCTGCCATGGGACTGTTTCAGCGGGACGCCTTGGCCCAGCAAGCCCCACTCCGTCCCGGGAGGAGAGAAGCGGCTGTGACCCCCTAGAAGCACGGAGCAAGGCGCCCAGCCCTCGCCTCTGGCACGCGCTTCCCGGAGGGGGCTCTGTCAGCTCCCCCTTCCCCGAAAGCACCGCGCCTGCTCTCAGACGCGGAAAGCGATGCAAACACCCTGCCGGCTGGGGCCTCCACCCCAGGGAGCTGCGGGTGCCGCCAGCACCTCGGGGCCGACAGCGGCTTCGGGGAGTCCAGGCGGTCGCACGCCTGGGCCTGAAAACCGAGGGAGACAGCAGGTCCCTCCAGGCCGAGCCACGGTGCGCTGCGGGGGAGAACGTCCGCCCAGGGAAAGACGAGTGCGAAGAGGGAAGCGGGCAGGAGAGAGGAAGGGCGCGCTTCGTGAGGCCCGAGCGCCCGGGCCGTGGGGCCGGCTTCTCCCGGGCCGGCGCCTCGCGTCCTCCCCGGGGAAGCGGTGGGCTGACTCGCCGTGGGTGGGGACGCCGTAGGTCAAGCCCCTCGACCTCCCCGGGAGAGACAAGGCAGGGTGGAATGCCATCCCCGTCCACGTCCGCACACACGTCGCTGCACGGAGAAGGAGGCCTTCTCGGCGCGGAGCCTGTTCACCTCGAGCGAGCACCACCGCCTTCCCTCCGAGAGGCCAGCCTGAAGCCGAGCTGCCTTCCGCGGGCAGGCCTCCTTGGCGAAGGGAGAAAGCTGGGCCGCGGCAGGGTGGGGCGGAAGCCGCAGGAAGGCTGCCGGCCGGGCCTCAGGTGGGGGGGCCATCCTGGAAGGGGGCCCCCGACCCCGGCCTCGGCGAAGCACGCGCGGGGACATCGGAAGCAGCTTCTGCTGGGACCGAGCGGCCGGACCCACCGCAGAGCAAACCCACTCGCTCCGAGGCTGCGGGAGGCCTTCTGGCGGCAGCCCCGCTTGGCGGAGCCGGGCGCCCGCGCGCAGTCGAGCCCACCGGAGCCGGCGTTCGGAGGGCACCGGGCTGCACACCCGGCTCGCGGGGAGGTCGGGAGGGCGACGCCGGCCTGCAGGCCCACCTCTCCGGGGGCCGCCCTGAGCAGGGAGGCCAGCCTGAAACGGACGGGCGAAGGGCCGAGCCCCTGCCATGGGACTGTTTCAGCGGGACGCCTTGGCCCAGCAAGCCCCACTCCGTCCCGGGAGGAGAGAAGCGGCTGTGACCCCCTAGAAGCACGGAGCAAGGCGCCCAGCCCTCGCCTCTGGCACGCGCTTCCCGGAGGGGGCTCTGTCAGCTCCCCCTTCCCCGAAAGCACCGCGCCTGCTCTCAGACGCGGAAAGCGATGCAAACACCCTGCCGGCTGGGGCCTCCACCCCAGGGAGCTGCGGGTGCCGCCAGCACCTCGGGGCCGACAGCGGCTTCGGGGAGTCCAGGCGGTCGCACGCCTGGGCCTGAAAACCGAGGGAGACAGCAGGTCCCTCCAGGCCGAGCCACGGTGCGCTGCGGGGGAGAACGTCCGCCCAGGGAAAGACGAGTGCGAAGAGGGAAGCGGGCAGGAGAGAGGAAGGGCGCGCTTCGTGAGGCCCGAGCGCCCGGGCCGTGGGGCCGGCTTCTCCCGGGCCGGCGCCTCGCGTCCTCCCCGGGGAAGCGGTGGGCTGACTCGCCGTGGGTGGGGACGCCGTAGGTCAAGCCCCTCGACCTCCCCGGGAGAGACAAGGCAGGGTGGAATGCCATCCCCGTCCACGTCCGCACACACGTCGCTGCACGGAGAAGGAGGCCTTCTCGGCGCGGAGCCTGTTCACCTCGAGCGAGCACCACCGCCTTCCCTCCGAGAGGCCAGCCTGAAGCCGAGCTGCCTTCCGCGGGCAGGCCTCCTTGGCGAAGGGAGAAAGCTGGGCCGCGGCAGGGTGGGGCGGAAGCCGCAGGAAGGCTGCCGGCCGGGCCTCAGGTGGGGGGGCCATCCTGGAAGGGGGCCCCCGACCCCGGCCTCGGCGAAGCACGCGCGGGGACATCGGAAGCAGCTTCTGCTGGGACCGAGCGGCCGGACCCACCGCAGAGCAAACCCACTCGCTCCGAGGCTGCGGGAGGCCTTCTGGCGGCAGCCCCGCTTGGCGGAGCCGGGCGCCCGCGCGCAGTCGAGCCCACCGGAGCCGGCGTTCGGAGGGCACCGGGCTGCACACCCGGCTCGCGGGGAGGTCGGGAGGGCGACGCCGGCCTGCAGGCCCACCTCTCCGGGGGCCGCCCTGAGCAGGGAGG
This sequence comes from Martes martes, assembly GCF_963455335.1. NCBI lineage: Eukaryota > Metazoa > Chordata > Mammalia > Carnivora > Mustelidae > Martes > Martes martes. The sequence goes on from NW_027666621.1 coordinate 174,530, forward strand.
CCAGCCTGAAACGGACGGGCGAAGGGCCGAGCCCCTGCCATGGGACTGTTTCAGCGGGACGCCTTGGCCCAGCAAGCCCCACTCCGTCCCGGGAGGAGAGAAGCGGCTGTGACCCCCTAGAAGCACGGAGCAAGGCGCCCAGCCCTCGCCTCTGGCACGCGCTTCCCGGAGGGGGCTCTGTCAGCTCCCCCTTCCCCGAAAGCACCGCGCCTGCTCTCAGACGCGGAAAGCGATGCAAACACCCTGCCGGCTGGGGCCTCCACCCCAGGGAGCTGCGGGTGCCGCCAGCACCTCGGGGCCGACAGCGGCTTCGGGGAGTCCAGGCGGTCGCACGCCTGGGCCTGAAAACCGAGGGAGACAGCAGGTCCCTCCAGGCCGAGCCACGGTGCGCTGCGGGGGAGAACGTCCGCCCAGGGAAAGACGAGTGCGAAGAGGGAAGCGGGCAGGAGAGAGGAAGGGCGCGCTTCGTGAGGCCCGAGCGCCCGGGCCGTGGGGCCGGCTTCTCCCGGGCCGGCGCCTCGCGTCCTCCCCGGGGAAGCGGTGGGCTGACTCGCCGTGGGTGGGGACGCCGTAGGTCAAGCCCCTCGACCTCCCCGGGAGAGACAAGGCAGGGTGGAATGCCATCCCCGTCCACGTCCGCACACACGTCGCTGCACGGAGCAGGAGGCCTTCTCGGCGCGGAGCCTGTTCACCTCGAGCGAGCACCACCGCCTTCCCTCCGAGAGGCCAGCCTGAAGCCGAGCTGCCTTCCGCGGGCAGGCCTCCTTGGCGAAGGGAGAAAGCTGGGCCGCGGCAGGGTGGGGCGGAAGCCGCAGGAAGGCTGCCGGCCGGGCCTCAGGTGGGGGGGCCATCCTGGAAGGGGGCCCCCGACCCCGGCCTCGGCGAAGCACGCGCGGGGACATCGGAAGCAGCTTCTGCTGGGACCGAGCGGCCGGACCCACCGCAGAGCAAACCCACTCGCTCCGAGGCTGCGGGAGGCCTTCTGGCGGCAGCCCCGCTTGGCGGAGCCGGGCGCCCGCGCGCAGTCGAGCCCACCGGAGCCGGCGTTCGGAGGGCACCGGGCTGCACACCCGGCTCGCGGGGAGGTCGGGAGGGCGACGCCGGCCTGCAGGCCCACCTCTCCGGGGGCCGCCCTGAGCAGGGAGGCCAGCCTGAAACGGACGGGCGAAGGGCCGAGCCCCTGCCATGGGACTGTTTCAGCGGGACGCCTTGGCCCAGCAAGCCCCACTCCGTCCCGGGAGGAGAGAAGCGGCTGTGACCCCCTAGAAGCACGGAGCAAGGCGCCCAGCCCTCGCCTCTGGCACGCGCTTCCCGGAGGGGGCTCTGTCAGCTCCCCCTTCCCCGAAAGCACCGCGCCTGCTCTCAGACGCGGAAAGCGATGCAAACACCCTGCCGGCTGGGGCCTCCACCCCAGGGAGCTGCGGGTGCCGCCAGCACCTCGGGGCCGACAGCGGCTTCGGGGAGTCCAGGCGGTCGCACGCCTGGGCCTGAAAACCGAGGGAGACAGCAGGTCCCTCCAGGCCGAGCCACGGTGCGCTGCGGGGGAGAACGTCCGCCCAGGGAAAGACGAGTGCGAAGAGGGAAGCGGGCAGGAGAGAGGAAGGGCGCGCTTCGTGAGGCCCGAGCGCCCGGGCCGTGGGGCCGGCTTCTCCCGGGCCGGCGCCTCGCGTCCTCCCCGGGGAAGCGGTGGGCTGACTCGCCGTGGGTGGGGACGCCGTAGGTCAAGCCCCTCGACCTCCCCGGGAGAGACAAGGCAGGGTGGAATGCCATCCCCGTCCACGTCCGCACACACGTCGCTGCACGGAGCAGGAGGCCTTCTCGGCGCGGAGCCTGTTCACCTCGAGCGAGCACCACCGCCTTCCCTCCGAGAGGCCAGCCTGAAGCCGAGCTGCCTTCCGCGGGCAGGCCTCCTTGGCGAAGGGAGAAAGCTGGGCCGCGGCAGGGTGGGGCGGAAGCCGCAGGAAGGCTGCCGGCCGGGCCTCAGGTGGGGGGGCCATCCTGGAAGGGGGCCCCCGACCCCGGCCTCGGCGAAGCACGCGCGGGGACATCGGAAGCAGCTTCTGCTGGGACCGAGCGGCCGGACCCACCGCAGAGCAAACCCACTCGCTCCGAGGCTGCGGGAGGCCTTCTGGCGGCAGCCCCGCTTGGCGGAGCCGGGCGCCCGCGCGCAGTCGAGCCCACCGGAGCCGGCGTTCGGAGGGCACCGGGCTGCACACCCGGCTCGCGGGGAGGTCGGGAGGGCGACGCCGGCCTGCAGGCCCACCTCTCCGGGGGCCGCCCTGAGCAGGGAGGCCAGCCTGAAACGGACGGGCGAAGGGCCGAGCCCCTGCCATGGGACTGTTTCAGCGGGACGCCTTGGCCCAGCAAGCCCCACTCCGTCCCGGGAGGAGAGAAGCGGCTGTGACCCCCTAGAAGCACGGAGCAAGGCGCCCAGCCCTCGCCTCTGGCACGCGCTTCCCGGAGGGGGCTCTGTCAGCTCCCCCTTCCCCGAAAGCACCGCGCCTGCTCTCAGACGCGGAAAGCGATGCAAACACCCTGCCGGCTGGGGCCTCCACCCCAGGGAGCTGCGGGTGCCGCCAGCACCTCGGGGCCGACAGCGGCTTCGGGGAGTCCAGGCGGTCGCACGCCTGGGCCTGAAAACCGAGGGAGACAGCAGGTCCCTCCAGGCCGAGCCACGGTGCGCTGCGGGGGAGAACGTCCGCCCAGGGAAAGACGAGTGCGAAGAGGGAAGCGGGCAGGAGAGAGGAAGGGCGCGCTTCGTGAGGCCCGAGCGCCCGGGCCGTGGGGCCGGCTTCTCCCGGGCCGGCGCCTCGCGTCCTCCCCGGGGAAGCGGTGGGCTGACTCGCCGTGGGTGGGGACGCCGTAGGTCAAGCCCCTCGACCTCCCCGGGAGAGACAAGGCAGGGTGGAATGCCATCCCCGTCCACGTCCGCACACACGTCGCTGCACGGAGCAGGAGGCCTTCTCGGCGCGGAGCCTGTTCACCTCGAGCGAGCACCACCGCCTTCCCTCCGAGAGGCCAGCCTGAAGCCGAGCTGCCTTCCGCGGGCAGGCCTCCTTGGCGAAGGGAGAAAGCTGGGCCGCGGCAGGGTGGGGCGGAAGCCGCAGGAAGGCTGCCGGCCGGGCCTCAGGTGGGGGGGCCATCCTGGAAGGGGGCCCCCGACCCCGGCCTCGGCGAAGCACGCGCGGGGACATCGGAAGCAGCTTCTGCTGGGACCGAGCGGCCGGACCCACCGCAGAGCAAACCCACTCGCTCCGAGGCTGCGGGAGGCCTTCTGGCGGCAGCCCCGCTTGGCGGAGCCGGGCGCCCGCGCGCAGTCGAGCCCACCGGAGCCGGCGTTCGGAGGGCACCGGGCTGCACACCCGGCTCGCGGGGAGGTCGGGAGGGCGACGCCGGCCTGCAGGCCCACCTCTCCGGGGGCCGCCCTGAGCAGGGAGGCCAGCCTGAAACGGACGGGCGAAGGGCCGAGCCCCTGCCATGGGACTGTTTCAGCGGGACGCCTTGGCCCAGCAAGCCCCACTCCGTCCCGGGAGGAGAGAAGCGGCTGTGACCCCCTAGAAGCACGGAGCAAGGCGCCCAGCCCTCGCCTCTGGCACGCGCTTCCCGGAGGGGGCTCTGTCAGCTCCCCCTTCCCCGAAAGCACCGCGCCTGCTCTCAGACGCGGAAAGCGATGCAAACACCCTGCCGGCTGGGGCCTCCACCCCAGGGAGCTGCGGGTGCCGCCAGCACCTCGGGGCCGACAGCGGCTTCGGGGAGTCCAGGCGGTCGCACGCCTGGGCCTGAAAACCGAGGGAGACAGCAGGTCCCTCCAGGCCGAGCCACGGTGCGCTGCGGGGGAGAACGTCCGCCCAGGGAAAGACGAGTGCGAAGAGGGAAGCGGGCAGGAGAGAGGAAGGGCGCGCTTCGTGAGGCCCGAGCGCCCGGGCCGTGGGGCCGGCTTCTCCCGGGCCGGCGCCTCGCGTCCTCCCCGGGGAAGCGGTGGGCTGACTCGCCGTGGGTGGGGACGCCGTAGGTCAAGCCCCTCGACCTCCCCGGGAGAGACAAGGCAGGGTGGAATGCCATCCCCGTCCACGTCCGCACACACGTCGCTGCACGGAGCAGGAGGCCTTCTCGGCGCGGAGCCTGTTCACCTCGAGCGAGCACCACCGCCTTCCCTCCGAGAGGCCAGCCTGAAGCCGAGCTGCCTTCCGCGGGCAGGCCTCCTTGGCGAAGGGAGAAAGCTGGGCCGCGGCAGGGTGGGGCGGAAGCCGCAGGAAGGCTGCCGGCCGGGCCTCAGGTGGGGGGGCCATCCTGGAAGGGGGCCCCCGACCCCGGCCTCGGCGAAGCACGCGCGGGGACATCGGAAGCAGCTTCTGCTGGGACCGAGCGGCCGGACCCACCGCAGAGCAAACCCACTCGCTCCGAGGCTGCGGGAGGCCTTCTGGCGGCAGCCCCGCTTGGCGGAGCCGGGCGCCCGCGCGCAGTCGAGCCCACCGGAGCCGGCGTTCGGAGGGCACCGGGCTGCACACCCGGCTCGCGGGGAGGTCGGGAGGGCGACGCCGGCCTGCAGGCCCACCTCTCCGGGGGCCGCCCTGAGCAGGGAGGCCAGCCTGAAACGGACGGGCGAAGGGCCGAGCCCCTGCCATGGGACTGTTTCAGCGGGACGCCTTGGCCCAGCAAGCCCCACTCCGTCCCGGGAGGAGAGAAGCGGCTGTGACCCCCTAGAAGCACGGAGCAAGGCGCCCAGCCCTCGCCTCTGGCACGCGCTTCCCGGAGGGGGCTCTGTCAGCTCCCCCTTCCCCGAAAGCACCGCGCCTGCTCTCAGACGCGGAAAGCGATGCAAACACCCTGCCGGCTGGGGCCTCCACCCCAGGGAGCTGCGGGTGCCGCCAGCACCTCGGGGCCGACAGCGGCTTCGGGGAGTCCAGGCGGTCGCACGCCTGGGCCTGAAAACCGAGGGAGACAGCAGGTCCCTCCAGGCCGAGCCACGGTGCGCTGCGGGGGAGAACGTCCGCCCAGGGAAAGACGAGTGCGAAGAGGGAAGCGGGCAGGAGAGAGGAAGGGCGCGCTTCGTGAGGCCCGAGCGCCCGGGCCGTGGGGCCGGCTTCTCCCGGGCCGGCGCCTCGCGTCCTCCCCGGGGAAGCGGTGGGCTGACTCGCCGTGGGTGGGGACGCCGTAGGTCAAGCCCCTCGACCTCCCCGGGAGAGACAAGGCAGGGTGGAATGCCATCCCCGTCCACGTCCGCACACACGTCGCTGCACGGAGAAGGAGGCCTTCTCGGCGCGGAGCCTGTTCACCTCGAGCGAGCACCACCGCCTTCCCTCCGAGAGGCCAGCCTGAAGCCGAGCTGCCTTCCGCGGGCAGGCCTCCTTGGCGAAGGGAGAAAGCTGGGCCGCGGCAGGGTGGGGCGGAAGCCGCAGGAAGGCTGCCGGCCGGGCCTCAGGTGGGGGGGCCATCCTGGAAGGGGGCCCCCGACCCCGGCCTCGGCGAAGCACGCGCGGGGACATCGGAAGCAGCTTCTGCTGGGACCGAGCGGCCGGACCCACCGCAGAGCAAACCCACTCGCTCCGAGGCTGCGGGAGGCCTTCTGGCGGCAGCCCCGCTTGGCGGAGCCGGGCGCCCGCGCGCAGTCGAGCCCACCGGAGCCGGCGTTCGGAGGGCACCGGGCTGCACACCCGGCTCGCGGGGAGGTCGGGAGGGCGACGCCGGCCTGCAGGCCCACCTCTCCGGGGGCCGCCCTGAGCAGGGAGGCCAGCCTGAAACGGACGGGCGAAGGGCCGAGCCCCTGCCATGGGACTGTTTCAGCGGGACGCCTTGGCCCAGCAAGCCCCACTCCGTCCCGGGAGGAGAGAAGCGGCTGTGACCCCCTAGAAGCACGGAGCAAGGCGCCCAGCCCTCGCCTCTGGCACGCGCTTCCCGGGGGGGGCTCTGTCAGCTCCCCCTTCCCCGAAAGCACCGCGCCTGCTCTCAGACGCGGAAAGCGATGCAAACACCCTGCCGGCTGGGGCCTCCACCCCAGGGAGCTGCGGGTGCCGCCAGCACCTCGGGGCCGACAGCGGCTTCGGGGAGTCCAGGCGGTCGCACGCCTGGGCCTGAAAACCGAGGGAGACAGCAGGTCCCTCCAGGCCGAGCCACGGTGCGCTGCGGGGGAGAACGTCCGCCCAGGGAAAGACGAGTGCGAAGAGGGAAGCGGGCAGGAGAGAGGAAGGGCGCGCTTCGTGAGGCCCGAGCGCCCGGGCCGTGGGGCCGGCTTCTCCCGGGCCGGCGCCTCGCGTCCTCCCCGGGGAAGCGGTGGGCTGACTCGCCGTGGGTGGGGACGCCGTAGGTCAAGCCCCTCGACCTCCCCGGGAGAGACAAGGCAGGGTGGAATGCCATCCCCGTCCACGTCCGCACACACGTCGCTGCACGGAGAAGGAGGCCTTCTCGGCGCGGAGCCTGTTCACCTCGAGCGAGCACCACCGCCTTCCCTCCGAGAGGCCAGCCTGAAGCCGAGCTGCCTTCCGCGGGCAGGCCTCCTTGGCGAAGGGAGAAAGCTGGGCCGCGGCAGGGTGGGGCGGAAGCCGCAGGAAGGCTGCCGGCCGGGCCTCAGGTGGGGGGGCCATCCTGGAAGGGGGCCCCCGACCCCGGCCTCGGCGAAGCACGCGCGGGGACATCGGAAGCAGCTTCTGCTGGGACCGAGCGGCCGGACCCACCGCAGAGCAAACCCACTCGCTCCGAGGCTGCGGGAGGCCTTCTGGCGGCAGCCCCGCTTGGCGGAGCCGGGCGCCCGCGCGCAGTCGAGCCCACCGGAGCCGGCGTTCGGAGGGCACCGGGCTGCACACCCGGCTCGCGGGGAGGTCGGGAGGGCGACGCCGGCCTGCAGGCCCACCTCTCCGGGGGCCGCCCTGAGCAGGGAGGCCAGCCTGAAACGGACGGGCGAAGGGCCGAGCCCCTGCCATGGGACTGTTTCAGCGGGACGCCTTGGCCCAGCAAGCCCCACTCCGTCCCGGGAGGAGAGAAGCGGCTGTGACCCCCTAGAAGCACGGAGCAAGGCGCCCAGCCCTCGCCTCTGGCACGCGCTTCCCGGAGGGGGCTCTGTCAGCTCCCCCTTCCCCGAAAGCACCGCGCCTGCTCTCAGACGCGGAAAGCGATGCAAACACCCTGCCGGCTGGGGCCTCCACCCCAGGGAGCTGCGGGTGCCGCCAGCACCTCGGGGCCGACAGCGGCTTCGGGGAGTCCAGGCGGTCGCACGCCTGGGCCTGAAAACCGAGGGAGACAGCAGGTCCCTCCAGGCCGAGCCACGGTGCGCTGCGGGGGAGAACGTCCGCCCAGGGAAAGACGAGTGCGAAGAGGGAAGCGGGCAGGAGAGAGGAAGGGCGCGCTTCGTGAGGCCCGAGCGCCCGGGCCGTGGGGCCGGCTTCTCCCGGGCCGGCGCCTCGCGTCCTCCCCGGGGAAGCGGTGGGCTGACTCGCCGTGGGTGGGGACGCCGTAGGTCAAGCCCCTCGACCTCCCCGGGAGAGACAAGGCAGGGTGGAATGCCATCCCCGTCCACGTCCGCACACACGTCGCTGCACGGAGCAGGAGGCCTTCTCGGCGCGGAGCCTGTTCACCTCGAGCGAGCACCACCGCCTTCCCTCCGAGAGGCCAGCCTGAAGCCGAGCTGCCTTCCGCGGGCAGGCCTCCTTGGCGAAGGGAGAAAGCTGGGCCGCGGCAGGGTGGGGCGGAAGCCGCAGGAAGGCTGCCGGCCGGGCCTCAGGTGGGGGGGCCATCCTGGAAGGGGGCCCCCGACCCCGGCCTCGGCGAAGCACGCGCGGGGACATCGGAAGCAGCTTCTGCTGGGACCGAGCGGCCGGACCCACCGCAGAGCAAACCCACTCGCTCCGAGGCTGCGGGAGGCCTTCTGGCGGCAGCCCCGCTTGGCGGAGCCGGGCGCCCGCGCGCAGTCGAGCCCACCGGAGCCGGCGTTCGGAGGGCACCGGGCTGCACACCCGGCTCGCGGGGAGGTCGGGAGGGCGACGCCGGCCTGCAGGCCCACCTCTCCGGGGGCCGCCCTGAGCAGGGAGGCCAGCCTGAAACGGACGGGCGAAGGGCCGAGCCCCTGCCATGGGACTGTTTCAGCGGGACGCCTTGGCCCAGCAAGCCCCACTCCGTCCCGGGAGGAGAGAAGCGGCTGTGACCCCCTAGAAGCACGGAGCAAGGCGCCCAGCCCTCGCCTCTGGCACGCGCTTCCCGGAGGGGGCTCTGTCAGCTCCCCCTTCCCCGAAAGCACCGCGCCTGCTCTCAGACGCGGAAAGCGATGCAAACACCCTGCCGGCTGGGGCCTCCACCCCAGGGAGCTGCGGGTGCCGCCAGCACCTCGGGGCCGACAGCGGCTTCGGGGAGTCCAGGCGGTCGCACGCCTGGGCCTGAAAACCGAGGGAGACAGCAGGTCCCTCCAGGCCGAGCCACGGTGCGCTGCGGGGGAGAACGTCCGCCCAGGGAAAGACGAGTGCGAAGAGGGAAGCGGGCAGGAGAGAGGAAGGGCGCGCTTCGTGAGGCCCGAGCGCCCGGGCCGTGGGGCCGGCTTCTCCCGGGCCGGCGCCTCGCGTCCTCCCCGGGGAAGCGGTGGGCTGACTCGCCGTGGGTGGGGACGCCGTAGGTCAAGCCCCTCGACCTCCCCGGGAGAGACAAGGCAGGGTGGAATGCCATCCCCGTCCACGTCCGCACACACGTCGCTGCACGGAGCAGGAGGCCTTCTCGGCGCGGAGCCTGTTCACCTCGAGCGAGCACCACCGCCTTCCCTCCGAGAGGCCAGCCTGAAGCCGAGCTGCCTTCCGCGGGCAGGCCTCCTTGGCGAAGGGAGAAAGCTGGGCCGCGGCAGGGTGGGGCGGAAGCCGCAGGAAGGCTGCCGGCCGGGCCTCAGGTGGGGGGGCCATCCTGGAAGGGGGCCCCCGACCCCGGCCTCGGCGAAGCACGCGCGGGGACATCGGAAGCAGCTTCTGCTGGGACCGAGCGGCCGGACCCACCGCAGAGCAAACCCACTCGCTCCGAGGCTGCGGGAGGCCTTCTGGCGGCAGCCCCGCTTGGCGGAGCCGGGCGCCCGCGCGCAGTCGAGCCCACCGGAGCCGGCGTTCGGAGGGCACCGGGCTGCACACCCGGCTCGCGGGGAGGTCGGGAGGGCGACGCCGGCCTGCAGGCCCACCTCTCCGGGGGCCGCCCTGAGCAGGGAGGCCAGCCTGAAACGGACGGGCGAAGGGCCGAGCCCCTGCCATGGGACTGTTTCAGCGGGACGCCTTGGCCCAGCAAGCCCCACTCCGTCCCGGGAGGAGAGAAGCGGCTGTGACCCCCTAGAAGCACGGAGCAAGGCGCCCAGCCCTCGCCTCTGGCACGCGCTTCCCGGAGGGGGCTCTGTCAGCTCCCCCTTCCCCGAAAGCACCGCGCCTGCTCTCAGACGCGGAAAGCGATGCAAACACCCTGCCGGCTGGGGCCTCCACCCCAGGGAGCTGCGGGTGCCGCCAGCACCTCGGGGCCGACAGCGGCTTCGGGGAGTCCAGGCGGTCGCACGCCTGGGCCTGAAAACCGAGGGAGACAGCAGGTCCCTCCAGGCCGAGCCACGGTGCGCTGCGGGGGAGAACGTCCGCCCAGGGAAAGACGAGTGCGAAGAGGGAAGCGGGCAGGAGAGAGGAAGGGCGCGCTTCGTGAGGCCCGAGCGCCCGGGCCGTGGGGCCGGCTTCTCCCGGGCCGGCGCCTCGCGTCCTCCCCGGGGAAGCGGTGGGCTGACTCGCCGTGGGTGGGGACGCCGTAGGTCAAGCCCCTCGACCTCCCCGGGAGAGACAAGGCAGGGTGGAATGCCATCCCCGTCCACGTCCGCACACACGTCGCTGCACGGAGAAGGAGGCCTTCTCGGCGCGGAGCCTGTTCACCTCGAGCGAGCACCACCGCCTTCCCTCCGAGAGGCCAGCCTGAAGCCGAGCTGCCTTCCGCGGGCAGGCCTCCTTGGCGAAGGGAGAAAGCTGGGCCGCGGCAGGGTGGGGCGGAAGCCGCAGGAAGGCTGCCGGCCGGGCCTCAGGTGGGGGGGCCATCCTGGAAGGGGGCCCCCGACCCCGGCCTCGGCGAAGCACGCGCGGGGACATCGGAAGCAGCTTCTGCTGGGACCGAGCGGCCGGACCCACCGCAGAGCAAACCCACTCGCTCCGAGGCTGCGGGAGGCCTTCTGGCGGCAGCCCCGCTTGGCGGAGCCGGGCGCCCGCGCGCAGTCGAGCCCACCGGAGCCGGCGTTCGGAGGGCACCGGGCTGCACACCCGGCTCGCGGGGAGGTCGGGAGGGCGACGCCGGCCTGCAGGCCCACCTCTCCGGGGGCCGCCCTGAGCAGGGAGGCCAGCCTGAAACGGACGGGCGAAGGGCCGAGCCCCTGCCATGGGACTGTTTCAGCGGGACGCCTTGGCCCAGCAAGCCCCACTCCGTCCCGGGAGGAGAGAAGCGGCTGTGACCCCCTAGAAGCACGGAGCAAGGCGCCCAGCCCTCGCCTCTGGCACGCGCTTCCCGGAGGGGGCTCTGTCAGCTCCCCCTTCCCCGAAAGCACCGCGCCTGCTCTCAGACGCGGAAAGCGATGCAAACACCCTGCCGGCTGGGGCCTCCACCCCAGGGAGCTGCGGGTGCCGCCAGCACCTCGGGGCCGACAGCGGCTTCGGGGAGTCCAGGCGGTCGCACGCCTGGGCCTGAAAACCGAGGGAGACAGCAGGTCCCTCCAGGCCGAGCCACGGTGCGCTGCGGGGGAGAACGTCCGCCCAGGGAAAGACGAGTGCGAAGAGGGAAGCGGGCAGGAGAGAGGAAGGGCGCGCTTCGTGAGGCCCGAGCGCCCGGGCCGTGGGGCCGGCTTCTCCCGGGCCGGCGCCTCGCGTCCTCCCCGGGGAAGCGGTGGGCTGACTCGCCGTGGGTGGGGACGCCGTAGGTCAAGCCCCTCGACCTCCCCGGGAGAGACAAGGCAGGGTGGAATGCCATCCCCGTCCACGTCCGCACACACGTCGCTGCACGGAGAAGGAGGCCTTCTCGGCGCGGAGCCTGTTCACCTCGAGCGAGCACCACCGCCTTCCCTCCGAGAGGCCAGCCTGAAGCCGAGCTGCCTTCCGCGGGCAGGCCTCCTTGGCGAAGGGAGAAAGCTGGGCCGCGGCAGGGTGGGGCGGAAGCCGCAGGAAGGCTGCCGGCCGGGCCTCAGGTGGGGGGGCCATCCTGGAAGGGGGCCCCCGACCCCGGCCTCGGCGAAGCACGCGCGGGGACATCGGAAGCAGCTTCTGCTGGGACCGAGCGGCCGGACCCACCGCAGAGCAAACCCACTCGCTCCGAGGCTGCGGGAGGCCTTCTGGCGGCAGCCCCGCTTGGCGGAGCCGGGCGCCCGCGCGCAGTCGAGCCCACCGGAGCCGGCGTTCGGAGGGCACCGGGCTGCACACCCGGCTCGCGGGGAGGTCGGGAGGGCGACGCCGGCCTGCAGGCCCACCTCTCCGGGGGCCGCCCTGAGCAGGGAGGCCAGCCTGAAACGGACGGGCGAAGGGCCGAGCCCCTGCCATGGGACTGTTTCAGCGGGACGCCTTGGCCCAGCAAGCCCCACTCCGTCCCGGGAGGAGAGAAGCGGCTGTGACCCCCTAGAAGCACGGAGCAAGGCGCCCAGCCCTCGCCTCTGGCACGCGCTTCCCGGAGGGGGCTCTGTCAGCTCCCCCTTCCCCGAAAGCACCGCGCCTGCTCTCAGACGCGGAAAGCGATGCAAACACCCTGCCGGCTGGGGCCTCCACCCCAGGGAGCTGCGGGTGCCGCCAGCACCTCGGGGCCGACAGCGGCTTCGGGGAGTCCAGGCGGTCGCACGCCTGGGCCTGAAAACCGAGGGAGACAGCAGGTCCCTCCAGGCCGAGCCACGGTGCGCTGCGGGGGAGAACGTCCGCCCAGGGAAAGACGAGTGCGAAGAGGGAAGCGGGCAGGAGAGAGGAAGGGCGCGCTTCGTGAGGCCCGAGCGCCCGGGCCGTGGGGCCGGCTTCTCCCGGGCCGGCGCCTCGCGTCCTCCCCGGGGAAGCGGTGGGCTGACTCGCCGTGGGTGGGGACGCCGTAGGTCAAGCCCCTCGACCTCCCCGGGAGAGACAAGGCAGGGTGGAATGCCATCCCCGTCCACGTCCGCACACACGTCGCTGCACGGAGAAGGAGGCCTTCTCGGCGCGGAGCCTGTTCACCTCGAGCGAGCACCACCGCCTTCCCTCCGAGAGGCCAGCCTGAAGCCGAGCTGCCTTCCGCGGGCAGGCCTCCTTGGCGAAGGGAGAAAGCTGGGCCGCGGCAGGGTGGGGCGGAAGCCGCAGGAAGGCTGCCGGCCGGGCCTCAGGTGGGGGGGCCATCCTGGAAGGGGGCCCCCGACCCCGGCCTCGGCGAAGCACGCGCGGGGACATCGGAAGCAGCTTCTGCTGGGACCGAGCGGCCGGACCCACCGCAGAGCAAACCCACTCGCTCCGAGGCTGCGGGAGGCCTTCTGGCGGCAGCCCCGCTTGGCGGAGCCGGGCGCCCGCGCGCAGTCGAGCCCACCGGAGCCGGCGTTCGGAGGGCACCGGGCTGCACACCCGGCTCGCGGGGAGGTCGGGAGGGCGACGCCGGCCTGCAGGCCCACCTCTCCGGGGGCCGCCCTGAGCAGGGAGGCCAGCCTGAAACGGACGGGCGAAGGGCCGAGCCCCTGCCATGGGACTGTTTCAGCGGGACGCCTTGGCCCAGCAAGCCCCACTCCGTCCCGGGAGGAGAGAAGCGGCTGTGACCCCCTAGAAGCACGGAGCAAGGCGCCCAGCCCTCGCCTCTGGCACGCGCTTCCCGGAGGGGGCTCTGTCAGCTCCCCCTTCCCCGAAAGCACCGCGCCTGCTCTCAGACGCGGAAAGCGATGCAAACACCCTGCCGGCTGGGGCCTCCACCCCAGGGAGCTGCGGGTGCCGCCAGCACCTCGGGGCCGACAGCGGCTTCGGGGAGTCCAGGCGGTCGCACGCCTGGGCCTGAAAACCGAGGGAGACAGCAGGTCCCTCCAGGCCGAGCCACGGTGCGCTGCGGGGGAGAACGTCCGCCCAGGGAAAGACGAGTGCGAAGAGGGAAGCGGGCAGGAGAGAGGAAGGGCGCGCTTCGTGAGGCCCGAGCGCCCGGGCCGTGGGGCCGGCTTCTCCCGGGCCGGCGCCTCGCGTCCTCCCCGGGGAAGCGGTGGGCTGACTCGCCGTGGGTGGGGACGCCGTAGGTCAAGCCCCTCGACCTCCCCGGGAGAGACAAGGCAGGGTGGAATGCCATCCCCGTCCACGTCCGCACACACGTCGCTGCACGGAGAAGGAGGCCTTCTCGGCGCGGAGCCTGTTCACCTCGAGCGAGCACCACCGCCTTCCCTCCGAGAGGCCAGCCTGAAGCCGAGCTGCCTTCCGCGGGCAGGCCTCCTTGGCGAAGGGAGAAAGCTGGGCCGCGGCAGGGTGGGGCGGAAGCCGCAGGAAGGCTGCCGGCCGGGCCTCAGGTGGGGGGGCCATCCTGGAAGGGGGCCCCCGACCCCGGCCTCGGCGAAGCACGCGCGGGGACATCGGAAGCAGCTTCTGCTGGGACCGAGCGGCCGGACCCACCGCAGAGCAAACCCACTCGCTCCGAGGCTGCGGGAGGCCTTCTGGCGGCAGCCCCGCTTGGCGGAGCCGGGCGCCCGCGCGCAGTCGAGCCCACCGGAGCCGGCGTTCGGAGGGCACCGGGCTGCACACCCGGCTCGCGGGGAGGTCGGGAGGGCGACGCCGGCCTGCAGGCCCACCTCTCCGGGGGCCGCCCTGAGCAGGGAGGCCAGCCTGAAACGGACGGGCGAAGGGCCGAGCCCCTGCCATGGGACTGTTTCAGCGGGACGCCTTGGCCCAGCAAGCCCCACTCCGTCCCGGGAGGAGAGAAGCGGCTGTGACCCCCTAGAAGCACGGAGCAAGGCGCCCAGCCCTCGCCTCTGGCACGCGCTTCCCGGAGGGGGCTCTGTCAGCTCCCCCTTCCCCGAAAGCACCGCGCCTGCTCTCAGACGCGGAAAGCGATGCAAACACCCTGCCGGCTGGGGCCTCCACCCCAGGGAGCTGCGGGTGCCGCCAGCACCTCGGGGCCGACAGCGGCTTCGGGGAGTCCAGGCGGTCGCACGCCTGGGCCTGAAAACCGAGGGAGACAGCAGGTCCCTCCAGGCCGAGCCACGGTGCGCTGCGGGGGAGAACGTCCGCCCAGGGAAAGACGAGTGCGAAGAGGGAAGCGGGCAGGAGAGAGGAAGGGCGCGCTTCGTGAGGCCCGAGCGCCCGGGCCGTGGGGCCGGCTTCTCCCGGGCCGGCGCCTCGCGTCCTCCCCGGGGAAGCGGTGGGCTGACTCGCCGTGGGTGGGGACGCCGTAGGTCAAGCCCCTCGACCTCCCCGGGAGAGACAAGGCAGGGTGGAATGCCATCCCCGTCCACGTCCGCACACACGTCGCTGCACGGAGAAGGAGGCCTTCTCGGCGCGGAGCCTGTTCACCTCGAGCGAGCACCACCGCCTTCCCTCCGAGAGGCCAGCCTGAAGCCGAGCTGCCTTCCGCGGGCAGGCCTCCTTGGCGAAGGGAGAAAGCTGGGCCGCGGCAGGGTGGGGCGGAAGCCGCAGGAAGGCTGCCGGCCGGGCCTCAGGTGGGGGGGCCATCCTGGAAGGGGGCCCCCGACCCCGGCCTCGGCGAAGCACGCGCGGGGACATCGGAAGCAGCTTCTGCTGGGACCGAGCGGCCGGACCCACCGCAGAGCAAACTCACTCGCTCCGAGGCTGCGGGAGGCCTTCTGGCGGCAGCCCCGCTTGGCGGAGCCGGGCGCCCGCGCGCAGTCGAGCCCACCGGAGCCGGCGTTCGGAGGGCACCGGGCTGCACACCCGGCTCGCGGGGAGGTCGGGAGGGCGACGCCGGCCTGCAGGCCCACCTCTCCGGGGGCCGCCCTGAGCAGGGAGGCCAGCCTGAAACGGACGGGCGAAGGGCCGAGCCCCTGCCATGGGACTGTTTCAGCGGGACGCCTTGGCCCAGCAAGCCCCACTCCGTCCCGGGAGGAGAGAAGCGGCTGTGACCCCCTAGAAGCACGGAGCAAGGCGCCCAGCCCTCGCCTCTGGCACGCGCTTCCCGGAGGGGGCTCTGTCAGCTCCCCCTTCCCCGAAAGCACCGCGCCTGCTCTCAGACGCGGAAAGCGATGCAAACACCCTGCCGGCTGGGGCCTCCACCCCAGGGAGCTGCGGGTGCCGCCAGCACCTCGGGGCCGACAGCGGCTTCGGGGAGTCCAGGCGGTCGCACGCCTGGGCCTGAAAACCGAGGGAGACAGCAGGTCCCTCCAGGCCGAGCCACGGTGCGCTGCGGGGGAGAACGTCCGCCCAGGGAAAGACGAGTGCGAAGAGGGAAGCGGGCAGGAGAGAGGAAGGGCGCGCTTCGTGAGGCCCGAGCGCCCGGGCCGTGGGGCCGGCTTCTCCCGGGCCGGCGCCTCGCGTCCTCCCCGGGGAAGCGGTGGGCTGACTCGCCGTGGGTGGGGACGCCGTAGGTCAAGCCCCTCGACCTCCCCGGGAGAGACAAGGCAGGGTGGAATGCCATCCCCGTCCACGTCCGCACACACGTCGCTGCACGGAGAAGGAGGCCTTCTCGGCGCGGAGCCTGTTCACCTCGAGCGAGCACCACCGCCTTCCCTCCGAGAGGCCAGCCTGAAGCCGAGCTGCCTTCCGCGGGCAGGCCTCCTTGGCGAAGGGAGAAAGCTGGGCCGCGGCAGGGTGGGGCGGAAGCCGCAGGAAGGCTGCCGGCCGGGCCTCAGGTGGGGGGGCCATCCTGGAAGGGGGCCCCCGACCCCGGCCTCGGCGAAGCACGCGCGGGGACATCGGAAGCAGCTTCTGCTGGGACCGAGCGGCCGGACCCACCGCAGAGCAAACCCACTCGCTCCGAGGCTGCGGGAGGCCTTCTGGCGGCAGCCCCGCTTGGCGGAGCCGGGCGCCCGCGCGCAGTCGAGCCCACCGGAGCCGGCGTTCGGAGGGCACCGGGCTGCACACCCGGCTCGCGGGGAGGTCGGGAGGGCGACGCCGGCCTGCAGGCCCACCTCTCCGGGGGCCGCCCTGAGCAGGGAGGCCAGCCTGAAACGGACGGGCGAAGGGCCGAGCCCCTGCCATGGGACTGTTTCAGCGGGACGCCTTGGCCCAGCAAGCCCCACTCCGTCCCGGGAGGAGAGAAGCGGCTGTGACCCCCTAGAAGCACGGAGCAAGGCGCCCAGCCCTCGCCTCTGGCACGCGCTTCCCGGAGGGGGCTCTGTCAGCTCCCCCTTCCCCGAAAGCACCGCGCCTGCTCTCAGACGCGGAAAGCGATGCAAACACCCTGCCGGCTGGGGCCTCCACCCCAGGGAGCTGCGGGTGCCGCCAGCACCTCGGGGCCGACAGCGGCTTCGGGGAGTCCAGGCGGTCGCACGCCTGGGCCTGAAAACCGAGGGAGACAGCAGGTCCCTCCAGGCCGAGCCACGGTGCGCTGCGGGGGAGAACGTCCGCCCAGGGAAAGACGAGTGCGAAGAGGGAAGCGGGCAGGAGAGAGGAAGGGCGCGCTTCGTGAGGCCCGAGCGCCCGGGCCGTGGGGCCGGCTTCTCCCGGGCCGGCGCCTCGCGTCCTCCCCGGGGAAGCGGTGGGCTGACTCGCCGTGGGTGGGGACGCCGTAGGTCAAGCCCCTCGACCTCCCCGGGAGAGACAAGGCAGGGTGGAATGCCATCCCCGTCCACGTCCGCACACACGTCGCTGCACGGAGAAGGAGGCCTTCTCGGCGCGGAGCCTGTTCACCTCGAGCGAGCACCACCGCCTTCCCTCCGAGAGGCCAGCCTGAAGCCGAGCTGCCTTCCGCGGGCAGGCCTCCTTGGCGAAGGGAGAAAGCTGGGCCGCGGCAGGGTGGGGCGGAAGCCGCAGGAAGGCTGCCGGCCGGGCCTCAGGTGGGGGGGCCATCCTGGAAGGGGGCCCCCGACCCCGGCCTCGGCGAAGCACGCGCGGGGACATCGGAAGCAGCTTCTGCTGGGACCGAGCGGCCGGACCCACCGCAGAGCAAACCCACTCGCTCCGAGGCTGCGGGAGGCCTTCTGGCGGCAGCCCCGCTTGGCGGAGCCGGGCGCCCGCGCGCAGTCGAGCCCACCGGAGCCGGCGTTCGGAGGGCACCGGGCTGCACACCCGGCTCGCGGGGAGGTCGGGAGGGCGACGCCGGCCTGCAGGCCCACCTCTCCGGGGGCCGCCCTGAGCAGGGAGGCCAGCCTGAAACGGACGGGCGAAGGGCCGAGCCCCTGCCATGGGACTGTTTCAGCGGGACGCCTTGGCCCAGCAAGCCCCACTCCGTCCCGGGAGGAGAGAAGCGGCTGTGACCCCCTAGAAGCACGGAGCAAGGCGCCCAGCCCTCGCCTCTGGCACGCGCTTCCCGGAGGGGGCTCTGTCAGCTCCCCCTTCCCCGAAAGCACCGCGCCTGCTCTCAGACGCGGAAAGCGATGCAAACACCCTGCCGGCTGGGGCCTCCACCCCAGGGAGCTGCGGGTGCCGCCAGCACCTCGGGGCCGACAGCGGCTTCGGGGAGTCCAGGCGGTCGCACGCCTGGGCCTGAAAACCGAGGGAGACAGCAGGTCCCTCCAGGCCGAGCCACGGTGCGCTGCGGGGGAGAACGTCCGCCCAGGGAAAGACGAGTGCGAAGAGGGAAGCGGGCAGGAGAGAGGAAGGGCGCGCTTCGTGAGGCCCGAGCGCCCGGGCCGTGGGGCCGGCTTCTCCCGGGCCGGCGCCTCGCGTCCTCCCCGGGGAAGCGGTGGGCTGACTCGCCGTGGGTGGGGACGCCGTAGGTCAAGCCCCTCGACCTCCCCGGGAGAGACAAGGCAGGGTGGAATGCCATCCCCGTCCACGTCCGCACACACACGTCGCTGCACGGAGAAGGAGGCCTTCTCGGCGCGGAGCCTGTTCACCTCGAGCGAGCACCACCGCCTTCCCTCCGAGAGGCCAGCCTGAAGCCGAGCTGCCTTCCGCGGGCAGGCCTCCTTGGCGAAGGGAGAAAGCTGGGCCGCGGCAGGGTGGGGCGGAAGCCGCAGGAAGGCTGCCGGCCGGGCCTCAGGTGGGGGGGCCATCCTGGAAGGGGGCCCCCGACCCCGGCCTCGGCGAAGCACGCGCGGGGACATCGGAAGCAGCTTCTGCTGGGACCGAGCGGCCGGACCCACCGCAGAGCAAACCCACTCGCTCCGAGGCTGCGGGAGGCCTTCTGGCGGCAGCCCCGCTTGGCGGAGCCGGGCGCCCGCGCGCAGTCGAGCCCACCGGAGCCGGCGTTCGGAGGGCACCGGGCTGCACACCCGGCTCGCGGGGAGGTCGGGAGGGCGACGCCGGCCTGCAGGCCCACCTCTCCGGGGGCCGCCCTGAGCAGGGAGGCCAGCCTGAAACGGACGGGCGAAGGGCCGAGCCCCTGCCATGGGACTGTTTCAGCGGGACGCCTTGGCCCAGCAAGCCCCACTCCGTCCCGGGAGGAGAGAAGCGGCTGTGACCCCCTAGAAGCACGGAGCAAGGCGCCCAGCCCTCGCCTCTGGCACGCGCTTCCCGGGGGGGGCTCTGTCAGCTCCCCCTTCCCCGAAAGCACCGCGCCTGCTCTCAGACGCGGAAAGCGATGCAAACACCCTGCCGGCTGGGGCCTCCACCCCAGGGAGCTGCGGGTGCCGCCAGCACCTCGGGGCCGACAGCGGCTTCGGGGAGTCCAGGCGGTCGCACGCCTGGGCCTGAAAACCGAGGGAGACAGCAGGTCCCTCCAGGCCGAGCCACGGTGCGCTGCGGGGGAGAACGTCCGCCCAGGGAAAGACGAGTGCGAAGAGGGAAGCGGGCAGGAGAGAGGAAGGGCGCGCTTCGTGAGGCCCGAGCGCCCGGGCCGTGGGGCCGGCTTCTCCCGGGCCGGCGCCTCGCGTCCTCCCCGGGGAAGCGGTGGGCTGACTCGCCGTGGGTGGGGACGCCGTAGGTCAAGCCCCTCGACCTCCCCGGGAGAGACAAGGCAGGGTGGAATGCCATCCCCGTCCACGTCCGCACACACGTCGCTGCACGGAGAAGGAGGCCTTCTCGGCGCGGAGCCTGTTCACCTCGAGCGAGCACCACCGCCTTCCCTCCGAGAGGCCAGCCTGAAGCCGAGCTGCCTTCCGCGGGCAGGCCTCCTTGGCGAAGGGAGAAAGCTGGGCCGCGGCAGGGTGGGGCGGAAGCCGCAGGAAGGCTGCCGGCCGGGCCTCAGGTGGGGGGGCCATCCTGGAAGGGGGCCCCCGACCCCGGCCTCGGCGAAGCACGCGCGGGGACATCGGAAGCAGCTTCTGCTGGGACCGAGCGGCCGGACCCACCGCAGAGCAAACCCACTCGCTCCGAGGCTGCGGGAGGCCTTCTGGCGGCAGCCCCGCTTGGCGGAGCCGGGCGCCCGCGCGCAGTCGAGCCCACCGGAGCCGGCGTTCGGAGGGCACCGGGCTGCACACCCGGCTCGCGGGGAGGTCGGGAGGGCGACGCCGGCCTGCAGGCCCACCTCTCCGGGGGCCGCCCTGAGCAGGGAGGCCAGCCTGAAACGGACGGGCGAAGGGCCGAGCCCCTGCCATGGGACTGTTTCAGCGGGACGCCTTGGCCCAGCAAGCCCCACTCCGTCCCGGGAGGAGAGAAGCGGCTGTGACCCCCTAGAAGCACGGAGCAAGGCGCCCAGCCCTCGCCTCTGGCACGCGCTTCCCGGAGGGGGCTCTGTCAGCTCCCCCTTCCCCGAAAGCACCGCGCCTGCTCTCAGACGCGGAAAGCGATGCAAACACCCTGCCGGCTGGGGCCTCCACCCCAGGGAGCTGCGGGTGCCGCCAGCACCTCGGGGCCGACAGCGGCTTCGGGGAGTCCAGGCGGTCGCACGCCTGGGCCTGAAAACCGAGGGAGACAGCAGGTCCCTCCAGGCCGAGCCACGGTGCGCTGCGGGGGAGAACGTCCGCCCAGGGAAAGACGAGTGCGAAGAGGGAAGCGGGCAGGAGAGAGGAAGGGCGCGCTTCGTGAGGCCCGAGCGCCCGGGCCGTGGGGCCGGCTTCTCCCGGGCCGGCGCCTCGCGTCCTCCCCGGGGAAGCGGTGGGCTGACTCGCCGTGGGTGGGGACGCCGTAGGTCAAGCCCCTCGACCTCCCCGGGAGAGACAAGGCAGGGTGGAATGCCATCCCCGTCCACGTCCGCACACACGTCGCTGCACGGAGAAGGAGGCCTTCTCGGCGCGGAGCCTGTTCACCTCGAGCGAGCACCACCGCCTTCCCTCCGAGAGGCCAGCCTGAAGCCGAGCTGCCTTCCGCGGGCAGGCCTCCTTGGCGAAGGGAGAAAGCTGGGCCGCGGCAGGGTGGGGCGGAAGCCGCAGGAAGGCTGCCGGCCGGGCCTCAGGTGGGGGGGCCATCCTGGAAGGGGGCCCCCGACCCCGGCCTCGGCGAAGCACGCGCGGGGACATCGGAAGCAGCTTCTGCTGGGACCGAGCGGCCGGACCCACCGCAGAGCAAACCCACTCGCTCCGAGGCTGCGGGAGGCCTTCTGGCGGCAGCCCCGCTTGGCGGAGCCGGGCGCCCGCGCGCAGTCGAGCCCACCGGAGCCGGCGTTCGGAGGGCACCGGGCTGCACACCCGGCTCGCGGGGAGGTCGGGAGGGCGACGCCGGCCTGCAGGCCCACCTCTCCGGGGGCCGCCCTGAGCAGGGAGGCCAGCCTGAAACGGACGGGCGAAGGGCCGAGCCCCTGCCATGGGACTGTTTCAGCGGGACGCCTTGGCCCAGCAAGCCCCACTCCGTCCCGGGAGGAGAGAAGCGGCTGTGACCCCCTAGAAGCACGGAGCAAGGCGCCCAGCCCTCGCCTCTGGCACGCGCTTCCCGGAGGGGGCTCTGTCAGCTCCCCCTTCCCCGAAAGCACCGCGCCTGCTCTCAGACGCGGAAAGCGATGCAAACACCCTGCCGGCTGGGGCCTCCACCCCAGGGAGCTGCGGGTGCCGCCAGCACCTCGGGGCCGACAGCGGCTTCGGGGAGTCCAGGCGGTCGCACGCCTGGGCCTGAAAACCGAGGGAGACAGCAGGTCCCTCCAGGCCGAGCCACGGTGCGCTGCGGGGGAGAACGTCCGCCCAGGGAAAGACGAGTGCGAAGAGGGAAGCGGGCAGGAGAGAGGAAGGGCGCGCTTCGTGAGGCCCGAGCGCCCGGGCCGTGGGGCCGGCTTCTCCCGGGCCGGCGCCTCGCGTCCTCCCCGGGGAAGCGGTGGGCTGACTCGCCGTGGGTGGGGACGCCGTAGGTCAAGCCCCTCGACCTCCCCGGGAGAGACAAGGCAGGGTGGAATGCCATCCCCGTCCACGTCCGCACACACGTCGCTGCACGGAGAAGGAGGCCTTCTCGGCGCGGAGCCTGTTCACCTCGAGCGAGCACCACCGCCTTCCCTCCGAGAGGCCAGCCTGAAGCCGAGCTGCCTTCCGCGGGCAGGCCTCCTTGGCGAAGGGAGAAAGCTGGGCCGCGGCAGGGTGGGGCGGAAGCCGCAGGAAGGCTGCCGGCCGGGCCTCAGGTGGGGGGGCCATCCTGGAAGGGGGCCCCCGACCCCGGCCTCGGCGAAGCACGCGCGGGGACATCGGAAGCAGCTTCTGCTGGGACCGAGCGGCCGGACCCACCGCAGAGCAAACCCACTCGCTCCGAGGCTGCGGGAGGCCTTCTGGCGGCAGCCCCGCTTGGCGGAGCCGGGCGCCCGCGCGCAGTCGAGCCCACCGGAGCCGGCGTTCGGAGGGCACCGGGCCGCACACCCGGCTCGCGGGGAGGTCGGGAGGGCGACGCCGGCCTGCAGGCCCACCTCTCCGGGGGCCGCCCTGAGCAGGGAGGCCAGCCTGAAACGGACGGGCGAAGGGCCGAGCCCCTGCCATGGGACTGTTTCAGCGGGACGCCTTGGCCCAGCAAGCCCCACTCCGTCCCGGGAGGAGAGAAGCGGCTGTGACCCCCTAGAAGCACGGAGCAAGGCGCCCAGCCCTCGCCTCTGGCACGCGCTTCCCGGAGGGGGCTCTGTCAGCTCCCCCTTCCCCGAAAGCACCGCGCCTGCTCTCAGACGCGGAAAGCGATGCAAACACCCTGCCGGCTGGGGCCTCCACCCCAGGGAGCTGCGGGTGCCGCCAGCACCTCGGGGCCGACAGCGGCTTCGGGGAGTCCAGGCGGTCGCACGCCTGGGCCTGAAAACCGAGGGAGACAGCAGGTCCCTCCAGGCCGAGCCACGGTGCGCTGCGGGGGAGAACGTCCGCCCAGGGAAAGACGAGTGCGAAGAGGGAAGCGGGCAGGAGAGAGGAAGGGCGCGCTTCGTGAGGCCCGAGCGCCCGGGCCGTGGGGCCGGCTTCTCCCGGGCCGGCGCCTCGCGTCCTCCCCGGGGAAGCGGTGGGCTGACTCGCCGTGGGTGGGGACGCCGTAGGTCAAGCCCCTCGACCTCCCCGGGAGAGACAAGGCAGGGTGGAATGCCATCCCCGTCCACGTCCGCACACACGTCGCTGCACGGAGCAGGAGGCCTTCTCGGCGCGGAGCCTGTTCACCTCGAGCGAGCACCACCGCCTTCCCTCCGAGAGGCCAGCCTGAAGCCGAGCTGCCTTCCGCGGGCAGGCCTCCTTGGCGAAGGGAGAAAGCTGGGCCGCGGCAGGGTGGGGCGGAAGCCGCAGGAAGGCTGCCGGCCGGGCCTCAGGTGGGGAGGCCATCCTGGAAGGGGGCCCCCGACCCCGGCCTCGGCGAAGCACGCGCGGGGACATCGGAAGCAGCTTCTGCTGGGACCGAGCGGCCGGACCCACCGCAGAGCAAACCCACTCGCTCCGAGGCTGCGGGAGGCCTTCTGGCGGCAGCCCCGCTTGGCGGAGCCGGGCGCCCGCGCGCAGTCGAGCCCACCGGAGCCGGCGTTCGGAGGGCACCGGGCCGCACACCCGGCTCGCGGGGAGGTCGGGAGGGCGACGCCGGCCTGCAGGCCCACCTCTCCGGGGGCCGCCCTGAGCAGGGAGGCCAGCCTGAAACGGACGGGCGAAGGGCCGAGCCCCTGCCATGGGACTGTTTCAGCGGGACGCCTTGGCCCAGCAAGCCCCACTCCGTCCCGGGAGGAGAGAAGCGGCTGTGACCCCCTAGAAGCACGGAGCAAGGCGCCCAGCCCTCGCCTCTGGCACGCGCTTCCCGGAGGGGGCTGTCAGCTCCCCCTTCCCCGAAAGCACCGCGCCTGCTCTCAGACGCGGAAAGCGATGCAAACACCCTGCCGGCTGGGGCCTCCACCCCAGGGAGCTGCGGGTGCCGCCAGCACCTCGGGGCCGACAGCGGCTTCGGGGAGTCCAGGCGGTCGCACGCCTGGGCCTGAAAACCGAGGGAGACAGCAGGTCCCTCCAGGCCGAGCCACGGTGCGCTGCGGGGGAGAACGTCCGCCCAGGGAAAGACGAGTGCGAAGAGGGAAGCGGGCAGGAGAGAGGAAGGGCGCGCTTCGTGAGGCCCGAGCGCCCGGGCCGTGGGGCCGGCTTCTCCCGGGCCGGCGCCTCGCGTCCTCCCCGGGGAAGCGGTGGGCTGACTCGCCGTGGGTGGGGACGCCGTAGGTCAAGCCCCTCGACCTCCCCGGGAGAGACAAGGCAGGGTGGAATGCCATCCCCGTCCACGTCCGCACACACGTCGCTGCACGGAGCAGGAGGCCTTCTCGGCGCGGAGCCTGTTCACCTCGAGCGAGCACCACCGCCTTCCCTCCGAGAGGCCAGCCTGAAGCCGAGCTGCCTTCCGCGGGCAGGCCTCCTTGGCGAAGGGAGAAAGCTGGGCCGCGGCAGGGTGGGGCGGAAGCCGCAGGAAGGCTGCCGGCCGGGCCTCAGGTGGGGGGGCCATCCTGGAAGGGGGCCCCCGACCCCGGCCTCGGCGAAGCACGCGCGGGGACATCGGAAGCAGCTTCTGCTGGGACCGAGCGGCCGGACCCACCGCAGAGCAAACCCACTCGCTCCGAGGCTGCGGGAGGCCTTCTGGCGGCAGCCCCGCTTGGCGGAGCCGGGCGCCCGCGCGCAGTCGAGCCCACCGGAGCCGGCGTTCGGAGGGCACCGGGCTGCACACCCGGCTCGCGGGGAGGTCGGGAGGGCGACGCCGGCCTGCAGGCCCACCTCTCCGGGGGCCGCCCTGAGCAGGGAGGCCAGCCTGAAACGGACGGGCGAAGGGCCGAGCCCCTGCCATGGGACTGTTTCAGCGGGACGCCTTGGCCCAGCAAGCCCCACTCCGTCCCGGGAGGAGAGAAGCGGCTGTGACCCCCTAGAAGCACGGAGCAAGGCGCCCAGCCCTCGCCTCTGGCACGCGCTTCCCGGAGGGGGCTCTGTCAGCTCCCCCTTCCCCGAAAGCACCGCGCCTGCTCTCAGACGCGGAAAGCGATGCAAACACCCTGCCGGCTGGGGCCTCCACCCCAGGGAGCTGCGGGTGCCGCCAGCACCTCGGGGCCGACAGCGGCTTCGGGGAGTCCAGGCGGTCGCACGCCTGGGCCTGAAAACCGAGGGAGACAGCAGGTCCCTCCAGGCCGAGCCACGGTGCGCTGCGGGGGAGAACGTCCGCCCAGGGAAAGACGAGTGCGAAGAGGGAAGCGGGCAGGAGAGAGGAAGGGCGCGCTTCGTGAGGCCCGAGCGCCCGGGCCGTGGGGCCGGCTTCTCCCGGGCCGGCGCCTCGCGTCCTCCCCGGGGAAGCGGTGGGCTGACTCGCCGTGGGTGGGGACGCCGTGGGTCAAGCCCCTCGACCTCCCCGGGAGAGACAAGGCAGGGTGGAATGCCATCCCCGTCCACGTCCGCACACACGTCGCTGCACGGAGCAGGAGGCCTTCTCGGCGCGGAGCCTGTTCACCTCGAGCGAGCACCACCGCCTTCCCTCCGAGAGGCCAGCCTGAAGCCGAGCTGCCTTCCGCGGGCAGGCCTCCTTGGCGAAGGGAGAAAGCTGGGCCGCGGCAGGGTGGGGCGGAAGCCGCAGGAAGGCTGCCGGCCGGGCCTCAGGTGGGGGGGCCATCCTGGAAGGGGGCCCCCGACCCCGGCCTCGGCGAAGCACGCGCGGGGACATCGGAAGCAGCTTCTGCTGGGACCGAGCGGCCGGACCCACCGCAGAGCAAACCCACTCGCTCCGAGGCTGCGGGAGGCCTTCTGGCGGCAGCCCCGCTTGGCGGAGCCGGGCGCCCGCGCGCAGTCGAGCCCACCGGAGCCGGCGTTCGGAGGGCACCGGGCTGCACACCCGGCTCGCGGGGAGGTCGGGAGGGCGACGCCGGCCTGCAGGCCCACCTCTCCGGGGGCCGCCCTGAGCAGGGAGGCCAGCCTGAAACGGACGGGCGAAGGGCCGAGCCCCTGCCATGGGACTGTTTCAGCGGGACGCCTTGGCCCAGCAAGCCCCACTCCGTCCCGGGAGGAGAGAAGCGGCTGTGACCCCCTAGAAGCACGGAGCAAGGCGCCCAGCCCTCGCCTCTGGCACGCGCTTCCCGGAGGGGGCTCTGTCAGCTCCCCCTTCCCCGAAAGCACCGCGCCTGCTCTCAGACGCGGAAAGCGATGCAAACACCCTGCCGGCTGGGGCCTCCACCCCAGGGAGCTGCGGGTGCCGCCAGCACCTCGGGGCCGACAGCGGCTTCGGGGAGTCCAGGCGGTCGCACGCCTGGGCCTGAAAACCGAGGGAGACAGCAGGTCCCTCCAGGCCGAGCCACGGTGCGCTGCGGGGGAGAACGTCCGCCCAGGGAAAGACGAGTGCGAAGAGGGAAGCGGGCAGGAGAGAGGAAGGGCGCGCTTCGTGAGGCCCGAGCGCCCGGGCCGTGGGGCCGGCTTCTCCCGGGCCGGCGCCTCGCGTCCTCCCCGGGGAAGCGGTGGGCTGACTCGCCGTGGGTGGGGACGCCGTGGGTCAAGCCCCTCGACCTCCCCGGGAGAGACAAGGCAGGGTGGAATGCCATCCCCGTCCACGTCCGCACACACGTCGCTGCACGGAGAAGGAGGCCTTCTCGGCGCGGAGCCTGTTCACCTCGAGCGAGCACCACCGCCTTCCCTCCGAGAGGCCAGCCTGAAGCCGAGCTGCCTTCCGCGGGCAGGCCTCCTTGGCGAAGGGAGAAAGCTGGGCCGCGGCAGGGTGGGGCGGAAGCCGCAGGAAGGCTGCCGGCCGGGCCTCAGGTGGGGGGGCCATCCTGGAAGGGGGCCCCCGACCCCGGCCTCGGCGAAGCACGCGCGGGGACATCGGAAGCAGCTTCTGCTGGGACCGAGCGGCCGGACCCACCGCAGAGCAAACCCACTCGCTCCGAGGCTGCGGGAGGCCTTCTGGCGGCAGCCCCGCTCCGCGGAGCCGGGCGCCCG